>NC_041351.1:14340023-14435530 GCF_004354835.1 Perca flavescens | reverse complement strand
AGTCATTGTATAGTATGTCAATAAAAAGTCATTGTATAGTATGTCGAAAAAAGGTCATAGTATAGTATGTCGAAAAAAGTCACAAAAAGCCATAGTATATGTCAAAAAATGAGAAAAAAAGTCATTGTATAGTATGTCGAAAAAAGGTCATAGTATAGTATGTCGAAAAAACGGTCATAGTTTGTAGAAAAAAAGTCATAGTATAGTATGTCGAAAAAAGGTCATAGTATAGTATGTCGAAAAAAGGTCATAGTATAGTATGTCGAAAAAAAGGTCATTGTATACTATGACTTTTTTATATTTATATATTTATATGAAAAAAAAAAAAGTCCTAAATATGTCATAGTGTAGTACGTTGAAAAAGTCAGAGTATAGCATGTCGAAGAAAGTCACAGAAAAGTAACAGCCTATGTTGAAAAGTCATAAAACAGTCATAGTATAGTATGTTGAGAAAATTCATAGTATAGTATGTCGAAAAAAGGTCATAGTATAGTATGTTGAAAAGAGTCAAGGAAAGCATCATGGTGGCCTAATGGTTAGAACTGTTTCCTCACAGCAAGAAGGTTCAAGGTTTGAATCAATAAATTATAGTATGTAAAAAAAATAAAGTCACAAAAATGTCATAATATAGTATGTTGAAAGATGTCAATCAATTGTATAGCATGATGAAACTTTTGAAAAAGTCATAGTATAGTATGTCAGAAAAAGTCATATATAGAATGTCGAAAAAATGTCATAGTGTAGTATGTCGAAAAGAGGTCATAGTATAGTATGTCGAAAAGAGGTCATAGTATAGTATGTCGAAAAGAGGTGATAGTATAGTATGTCAAAAAAAGGTCATAGTATAGTATGTCAAAAAAAGGTCATAGTATAGTATGTCAAAAAGAGGTCATAGTATAGTATGTCGAAAAAAGTTACAAAAAGCCATAGTATATGTCAAAAAATTTGAAAAAAGTAATGGTATAGTATGTTGAAAAAAAGGTCATAGTATAGTATGTTGAAAAAAAGGTCATAGTATAGTATGTCGAAGAAAGTCACAGAAAAGTAATAGCCTATGTTGAAAAGTCATAAAACAGTCATAGTATAGTATGTCGAGATAATTCATAGTATAGTATGTCGAAAAAAAGTCATAGTATAGTATGTCGAAAAAAGTCATAATACACGTCAAAAGAAATCACAGTATATATTATGTCGAAAAAAAGTCATAGTATAGTATGTCGAAAAAAAGTCATAGTATAGTATGTCGAAAAAAGGTCAACGTATAGTATGTCGAAAAGAGGTTATATATAGTATGTCGAAAAAAGTTACAAAAAGCCATAGTATATGTCAAAAAATTAGAAAAAAGTAATGGTATAGTATGTTGAAAAAAGGTCATAGTATAGTATGTTGAAAAAAGGTCATAGTATAGTATGTTGAAAAAAAGGTCATAATATAGTATGTTGAAAAAAAGGTCATAATATAGTATGTTGAAAAAGGTCATAGTATAATATGTCGAAAAAAGGTCATAGTATAGTATGTCGAAAAAATGGTCATAGTATAGTATGTCGAAAAAAGGTCATCGTATAGTATGTCGAAAAGAGGTCAAAGTAGTATGTCGAAAAAAGTCATAGTATGGTATGTCGAAAAAAAGTCATAGTATAGTATGTCGGAAAAAGGTCATAGTAGTATGTCGAAAAAGGTCATATTATAGTATGTCGAAAAAGGTCATAGTATAGTATGTCGAAAAGAGGTCATAGTATAGTATGTCGAAAAAGGTCATAGTATAGTATGTCGAAAAGAGGTCATAGTATAGTATGTCAAAAAAAGGTCATAGTATAGTATGTCGAAAAAATGGTCATAGTACAGTATGTCGAAAAAAGGTCATTGTATAGTATGTCAAAAAGAGGTCATATATCTATCCTAAATCTGTCATAGTGTAGTACGTTGAAAAAGTCAGAGTATAGCATGTCGAAGAAAGTCACAGAAAAGTAATAGCCTATGTTGAAAAGTCATAAAACAGTCATAGTATAGTATGTCGAGATAATTCATAGTATAGTATGTCGAAAAAAAAGTCATAGTATAGTATGTTGAAAAAAGTCATAATACACGTCAAAAGAAATCACAGTATATATTATGTCGAAAAAAGTCATAGTATAGTATGTCGAAAAAAAGTCATAGTATAGTATGTCGAAAAAAGGTCATAGTAGTATGTCGAAAAAGGTCATATTATAGTATGTCAAAAAAATGGTCATAGTATAGTATGTCAAAAAAAGGTCATCGTATAGTATGTCGAAAAGAGGTCATAGTATAGTATGTCAAAAAAAGGTCATAGTATAGTATGTCAAAAAAATGGTCATAGTATAGTATGTCAAAAAAAGGTCATCGTATAGTATGTCGAAAAGAAGTCATAGTATATTATAAAAAAAAAAAAAGTCACAAAAATAGGTCATAGTATAGTATGTTGAAAAAAAGGTCATAGTATAGTATGTCGATAAAAACTCATAGTATAATATGTCAAAAAAAAGGTCATAGTATGTCGAAAAAAAGGTCATAGTATAGTATGTCGATAAAAAGTAATTGTATAGTATGTCGAAAAAAAGTCATTGTATAGTATGTCGAAAAAAAGGTCATAGTAGAGTACGTCGATAAAAAGTCATTGTATAGTATGTCGAAAAAAAGGTCATAGTATAGTATGTCGAAAAAAGTTACAAAAAGCCATAGTATATGTCAAAAAATGAGAAAAAAAGTAATTGTATAGTATGTCAAAAAAAGTCATAGTATAGTAGGTCGAAAAAGGTCATAGTATAATATGTCGAAAAAAGGTCATAGTATAGTATGTCGAAAAAAAGGTCATAGTATAGTATGTCAAAAAAAAGTTCATAGTATAGTTTGTCGAAAAAAAGGTCATAGTATAGTATGTCAATAAAAAGTCATTGTATAGTATGTCGAAAAAAAGTCATTGTATAGTATGTCGATAAAAAGGTCATAGTATAATATGTCAAAAAAAAATCATAGTATAGTATGTTGAAAAAAAGGTCATAGTATAGTATGTCAAAAAAAGGTCATAGTATAGTATGTCGTAAAAAAGTCAGTGTATAGTATGTCAAAGAAAGGTCATAGTATAATATGTCAAAAAAAAATCATAGTATAGTATGTTGAAAAAAAGGTCATAGTATAGTATGTCGAAAAAAGGTCATAGTATAGTATGTCGAAAAAAAAGTCAGTGTATAGTATGTCAAAGAAAGGTCATAGTATAATATGTCAAAAAAAAATCATAGTATAGTATGTTGAAAAAAAGGTCATAGTATAGTATGTCAAAAAAAGGTCATAGTATAGTATGTCGAAAAAAAAGTCATTGTATAGTATGTCGAAAAAAAGGTCATATTATAATATGACCTTTTGACATACAGCCTCTATGTTTTTTTCGACATACTATGCTACTTTTTGACACATACTATATTTTTTTCGACATACTAGGGGTTTTTTTCGACATACTATACTATGACCTTTTTTCGACATACTATACTATGCCGCCTGCATCATACATGACCAACAACATATTATGACCTTTTTTTCAACATACTATACTATGACCTTTTTTTCAACATACTATACTATGACCTTGTTTCAACATACTATACTATGACCTTTTTTCAACATACTATACTATGATCTTTTTTCAACATACTATACAAGAGGTCATAGTATAGTATGTCAAAAAAAGTCACAAAAAGCCATAGTATATGTCAAAAAATTAGAAAAAAGGTCATAGTATAGTATGTTGAAAAAAAGGTCATAATATAGTATGTTGAAAAAGGTCATAGTATAATATGTCGAAAAAGGGTCATAGTATAGTATGTCGAAAAAAAGGTCATAATATAGTATGTTGAAAAAGGTCATAGTATAATATGTCGAAAAAGGGTCATAGTATAGTATGTCGAAAAAATTGTCATAGTATAGTATGTCGAAAAAAGATCATCGTAAACTATGTCGAAAAGAGGTCATAGTAGTATGTCGAAAAAAGGTCATAGTATAGTATGTCGAAAAAAGGTCATAGTATAGTATGTCGAAAAGAGGTCATAGTATAGTATGTCAAAAAAAGGTCATAGTAAAGTATGTCGAAAAAATGGTCATAGTATAGTATGTCGAAAAAAGGTCATCGTATAGTATGTCGAAAAGAAGTCATAGTATAGTATGTCGAAAAAAGTTCATCGTATAGTATGTCGAAAAGAAGTCATAGTATATTATGTCGAAAAAAGTCACAAAAAGCCGTAGTATATGTCAAAAAATTTGAAAAAAGTAATTGTATAGTATGTCGAAAAAAGGTCATAGTATAGCATGTCGAAAAAAGGTCATAGTATAGTATGTTGAAAAAAAGGTCATAGTATAGTATGTTGAAAAAAAGGTCATAATATAGTATGTTGAAAAAAGTCATAGTATAGTATGTCGAAAAAAGGTCATAGTATAGTATGTCGAAAAAAAGGTCATAGTATAGTTTGTCGAAAAAAAGGTCATAGTATAATATGTCGATAAAAAGTCATTGTATAGTATGTCGAAAAAAAGTCATTGTATAGTATGTCGAAAAAAAGGTCATAGTATAGTATGTCGAAAAAAGTCACAAAAAGCCATAGTATATGTCAAAAAATGAGAAAAACAGTAATTGTATAGTATGTCGAAAAAAGTCATAGTATAGTAGGTCGAAAAAGGTCATAGTATAATATGTCGAAAAAAGGTCATAGTATAGTATGTCGAAAAAAAGGTCATAGTATAGTTTGTCGAAAAAAAGGTCATAGTATAGTATGTCGATAAAAAGTCATTGTATAGTATGTCAAAAAAAAGTCATTGTATAGTATGTCGAAAAAAAGTCATAGTATAGTATGTCGAAAAAAAGGTCATAGTATGTCGAAAAAAAGTCATAGTATAGTATGTCAAAAAAAAGGTCATAGTATGTCGAAAAAAAGTCATAGTATAGTATGTCGAAAAAAGGTCATAGTATAGTATGTCAAAAAAAAGTCATTGTATAGTATGTCGAAAAAGTCATAGTATAGTATGTCGAAAAAAAGTCATAGTATAGTATGTCGAAAAAAGGTCATAGCATAATATGTTGAAAAAAAGGTCATAGTATAGTATGTCAAAAAAAGGTCATAGTATAGTATGTCGAAGAGAGGTCATAGTATAGTTTGTCGAAAAAAAGGTCATAGTATATTATGTTGATAAAAAGTCATTGTATAGTATGTCGATAAAAAGTCATTGTATAGTATGTCGAAAAAAAGTAATTGTATAGTATGTCGAAAAAAAGGTCATAGTATAGTATGTCGATAAAAAGTAATTGTATAGTATGTCGAAAAAAAGGTCATAGTATAGTATGTCGAAAAAAGTCACAAAAAAGCCATAGTATATGTCAAAAAATGAGAAAAAAAGTAATTGTATAGTATGTCGAAAAAAGTCATAGTATAGTAGGTCGAAAAAGGTCATAGTATAGTATGTCAAAAAAAAGGTCATAGTATAGTATGTCGAAAAAAAGGTCATAGTATAGTTTGTCGAAAAAAAGGTCATAGTATAGTATGTCGATAAAAAGTCATTGTATAGTATGTCAATAAAAAGTCATTGTATAGTATGTCGAAAAAAGGTCATAGTATAGTATGTCGAAAAAAGTCACAAAAAGCCATAGTATATGTCAAAAAATGAGAAAAAAAGTCATTGTATAGTATGTCGAAAAAAGGTCATAGTATAGTATGTCGAAAAAAGGTCATAGTATAGTATGTCGAAAAAAGGTCATAGTATAGTATGTCGAAAAAAGGTCATAGTATAGTATGTCGAAAAAAAGGTCATTGTATACTATGACTTTTTTATATTTATATATTTATATGTAAAAAAAAAAAGTCCTAAATATGTCATAGTGTAGTACGTTGAAAAAGTCAGAGTATAGCATGTCGAAGAAAGTCACAGAAAAGTAACAGCCTATGTTGAAAAGTCATAAAACAGTCATAGTATAGTATGTTGAGAAAATTCATAGTATAGTATGTCGAAAAAAGGTCATAGTATAGTATGTTGAAAAGAGTCAAGGAAAGCATCATGGTGGCCTAATGGTTAGAACTGTTTCCTCACAGCAAGAAGGTTCAAGGTTTGAATCAATAAATTATAGTATGTAAAAAAAATAAAGTCACAAAAATGTCATAATATAGTATGTTGAAAGATGTCAATCAATTGTATAGCATGATGAAACTTTTGAAAAAGTCATAGTATAGTATGTCAGAAAAAGTCATATATAGAATGTCGAAAAAATGTCATAGTATAGTATGTTGAAAATGTTGAAAAAAAGTCATAGTATTTTATGTCGAAAAAAGTCACAAAAAGTCATATATAGTATGTTGAAAAAATGTCTTAGTATGTATGTTGGAAATGTTGAAAAAAAGTAATTGTACAACATGTCTAAAATTTTGAAAAAATAAGTCACAGTATAGTATGTCGAAAAGTTTGAAAGAAAAGTCATAGTATAATATATCGAAAGAACATAGTATGTCAAAAAAAGTCATTGTATACTATGACTTTTTTATATTTATATATTTGTATGTAAAAAGAGTCCTAAATCTGTCATAGTGTAGTACGGTGAAAAAGTCATAGTAGATTATGTCGAAGAAGTAATATGTTGAAAAGTCATAAAACAGTCTTTGTATAGTATGACGAGAAAATTCATAGGATAGTATGCCGAAAAAGGTCTTCGTAAGTATGTTGAAAAAAATCACAAAAAAAGTCATACTTAAATCTGTCGAAAAAGACTCATAGTATAGTATGTCGAAAAAATGTCATAAAATGCAATAGTATAATTTGTCGAGAAAAAGTAATAAAAATGTCATAGGATAGTATGTTGAAAAAGTCATAGTATAGTATGTCTTCAAAAATCACAACAAACAGTCTCGGAATAGTGTGTCAAAAAATTCATAGGATAGTATGTTGAAGGAAATAATAAAAAAGTAATAGTACAGTATGTTGAAAAAAGTCATAGGATAGTATGTTGAAGGAAGTCATAAAGTAGTCATAGTATAGTATGTCGAGATCTTAATATAGTATGTCGAAAGAAAATCACAAAAAAGTCATAGTTAAGTATGTCGAAAAAGAATCATAGATAGCATGTCGAAGGAAATCATAAAAAAGTCATTCTATAAAAAATGAATAAAAAGTCATATAAAGTCAGAATATTTTATGTCAAAAAAGGCATAAAATATAGTATACACAGAAATGTCATAAAAACATCATAGTATGTTGAGAAAAGTCATTACAGTCAGTTCACAACTCCACATGGAATTATTCTATGCCAACTTGTGTATTTATCAACTAAACGGCTTTTGGAAAGAAGCTTTAGTTAAAGGTCCCATGGCAGGAAAATTTCACTTTATGAGTTGTTTTTAACATTATTATGAGTTCCCCCAGCCTGCCTATGGTCCCCCAGTGGCTTGAAATGGTGATAGGTGTAAACCGAGCCCTGGGTATCCTGCTCTGCCTTTGAGAAAATTAAAGCTCAGATGGGCCAATCTGGAATCTTCTCCTTATGAGGTCACAAGGAACAAGGTTACCTCCCCTTTCTCTGCTTTGCCCGCCCACAGAATTTGGGCCCCCCATGAGAGAGAGACATCATGGCCACACCCCCCACCCCCACCTTGCCCCCCCTCTCTCCTCCTCAATAGCATTTAAAGCTACAGACACAGAAATGGCACATACTAAGGAAAGCTCATTGTGGGACTGGCTCTAGTGGCTGTAATTCTGCATCAAGGATGAATTTCGGGAAAGAGACTTCAGATACAGTATTAGGGGACCACTAAGGTCTATATAAAAGAGACTTCAGATACAGTATTAAGGGTACCACTAAGGTCTATATAAAAGCATCCAAAGAGCACCATGTCATGGGACCTTTAAGGCATTCTGTCCTGCCTCCTAGAGACCTGTACCTTCTGCCAGAAGGGAGATGCTGAAAAAGATAGGTTGCTGGGTGGAGAGGTGATCATGACCATTGGTTTACTAAACCATGATCAATTATTTAAACACTGAATTTTTTTTTGTCATTTAAAAAGTCATAAAAAAGATCATAGTATAGTATGTCATAAATAAAAGTCATAGTGTAGTGCGATGACCCCAGGGACTCTGCCAGGGCTTGTGTGTGTTGTCTTCCAGTGTAGCTGGTTCCTGGTTGGTTGGAGCTGAAGGCCATTGAGGAATTGGAGGCAACTGTCTCCAGGCTACAAAACCCACCCCATCCAAGTTGTCTGTGGGCCCTCTCTCTCCTGGGACCATCTTTGCTATATTGGACTTTTGATTTACCATATAATTAATTTAGTATTACCTTAATTAACCTGACAGTATGTTTCCCTGATAGTCTAGTTTTTTTTATTATTATTAATTGAACCTCTTAATAAAATTCCTTTCTCTGAATGAATTCCTTGTGTTTGCTTACCATATTTGTTGTGGTCTTAGAGTCAGACCATAACAATAACATGTCATATAAAACATCATAATGTCATAAAAAAATTAATTAAAAAGTCATAGTATAGTATGTCAAAAAAACTAATAAAAAAGTCATGGTATGTTGTAAGAATTAAAAAAAAAGTCATAGTATAGTATGTCAAAAAAAGTCATGTTGAATAAAGTCATAGTAAAGTATGTCTAAAAAAGGCATAAAAAGTCAAAGTATAGTATGTTGAAAGAAAAGGTCATAAAACGTCATAAAGTACGTTGAAGTCATATTATAGTATGTTGAAAAAGTCGTTAAAACGCCATAGTATATTATCTTGTTTTGGGTTGTTTGTAAATAAAATTCCAACCCATAATATTATGGTTTAAAAGCATATTCCTTATGAAATAAAGTTGAGCTCACATAGACACACAACACTGAGTATTTGAAACTTTTATTGTGATCCTTCTATATGACAAATCCAACAATTCTCATCCAAATTCAAGTAAAAAGACAATTGTTCACTTGACAGCCACATCATAACACAGATAGTGGATGTAAAGGGTATACTGCACATCTTAAGGAAACAAGAGTGCTAAAGACGAAACACAGCCCACAGTCAGCAAACACATATCATATTCAGCGGATATAACAAATTCACCAAAATCTTAAAAAAAGAGATTGGAAGTTTCAAATTGTCATCATTTGTCCACGTCAGAAAAACGATGCTGCTGTGTAACTGCAGAATAACATGCCAGACAAATGAATACTATACGGGATATTTTACACAAAGTAAAATATTTATTTAGGTCTCTAAATAAGTTTGAGTAAAGTTAGGGCAGTAGAGAGTTTATCCTCTCACATATTGAAATAAATAAAAACATCTTAAAACTACTTACATGAAATCATACATAAAAAGATTATTGCCAACCAGGGCTTCACATTAAAATAAATAACATAAACACGTGTCTCAGTTTCAACATGTTAAGAAATGTTACATTCAGAAATGAGGTTTACAAGTTAGAAAGACGGAAAACAATGAACACAGATCTGCCTCACTGATGACAGATTTACAATTGAACAGAAAATGTCCCTTTCTGTTTAAAGTCGGTGTGGATTTCACATGTATATCAGCTGATATCACTTTTATCCAGCATGGTAGTTGTAAGAAATCACCAGTTTAGAGTTGTGGTTACATGACCGTTATCACTTGGCACTGAGCAAAGTCTTACTTAAAGACAAATGAAAGTAAAGGGACATAAGTTCTTTATCTGTATGTGGCCTATAAGTTCAAGCAAACATTTCAAATAACAATAACTTGGTGTATATACTTGTATGTTAACAAAGAAGTGTTCACCGTTTGAAGGTTTTAGAAAGTTTCTTTGAAATGACAAGTTTTATGTTGGAATGTGGGTTAAAGAAAATGGGCAAAGTGACTTCTTTATAAAAGTATAATTTATTCTTAACCCCAAATTGATTTGAGCTTAAAACAGATTTTCTTTAGATTTAATATAGGAAATTAAGTGGTCATTTTGTTTCTACAATGTCTTGTAGGTCCTTTCTTGTCTTGATTTCACCAATCATGACCAACTGACATAAACCATTTTAGTTTAGATTTAAAAATGGTTCCTCGAGGATCTGCTTTACTACAATATAGGCAAGATCTACGAATTAATAAGTGAAATGCCCAAAAAACAACTATGTTCTAAAGAGAAAAAAAAAGAATCTTGAAATGTTACACATCAAAACAGAAAGAAGGGGAACAGTGGCCTCAAATCAATCAAATTTTAGTAAATTCTCTAAGAAAATTAAATGAGCAGTAAGCAGAAATAAAGAAAAGCCCACAGTCATTTTTGACAATCAATCAATACTAGTCAACTATAAAGATACTGCATTCAAAATATAAGGCCAGTAAATCTAGGTAAAAAAAAACTAAAGTTAAATGCAGTTAATTCTGTCGCTAGGTAATGTTTTTGGTTGGGGAATTTCACATTTTGGACTGGGACTATATGCTGATTACAGTTTGACAAAGAGTAAAAACAATCCAAACATTTATCTTGTGTTTTCCTTAAAACTGAATTCACTACTGGGCTGCTGTTAAAAGTAATAAATATGATGATCATAATAAAAAATTTCGACCATCTCATAACAATCAAGTCAGACAGTAACACAAAAACGAAGATGAAGATGACAGCAAAAGGAAAAGCAAAATGTGCAAAATGCTGGTCTGAAGAAGACTTGGCTGTTTCTCCAAAGCATCTTAGTGCCAACATCATCATTTTTCTATTCAATGAAAGGAGGAAATATTATTAGTTTTATCATTTTATTCCTCCTTAAGTCCTTGTCACATTGTGTGTAACGTGTTTGTCAATTTAGCACTATTAGCATTAGGACTGTGTAAAGAGTCTCAATACTTTCAGGACCGAAACCTAGAATCGAATGTCTGGTCAAATAATTACCTATTCTATTAGATCATTCTGAATTTAAATCATAATTTAAACAATGTTAGACATTATTTTATTTTGGTAAATTTCTTGTACGGCCATGTGTGTTTAGATTTCAAACCCTGCCCCAATTACAAGTAGCATTCCTCAATGAAAATTATAACAAATATATCATTTTTATTTGAAATAATGTATACATTTATTTATTTGGTTGGCATGACAAGATGCCTGTCAACATACTTATTAGTGGACAATGATGACATAATTAAAATACTCTGTGAAACGAGCCACAGATCGTCCTTCAGAGATACAGCTACAAAATTACCAAAAGTTAAAGGCAGTGCTGCAACACTTTAAGGCAACATAAAAGGGTAATACCTTTATCACCACAGCGATAAGAAGTTGTTTCACATTTGCCCCTCAACAAGTTAATCTTGCACAGCTACACTGCCTTAAAACACTGTTCATGCATCGTTACCTTTAGGGCAGCGACAGTAGTGTCCAAAAAAAATCACCTAAAGCATTGCTTTTGTTACAGAATATCTGAATATTTGTCTTCCTGTGAGTGATGCCCAAAATGTTCCCTTACAGTACTGTGAAACTGAAACAGTAAGAAAAGAACCAAACAAGCCAGCTTGTCAGCCTCGTTCACAATGCCCTCAGAAAAGAAAGAGCCCATACCTGAGAAAGAGAAGAATACTGTGTAACCTCAACAGCACTCATACTCTCCTTCTATTTTTACAAGCAGATCTCCCTCGGTCTGCTCTGTGCTTCCTTTGTGTGATACCAGAAAGTGGGAATACTTCACTTCGAACCAAATACATGATACAGTTATCCAATAGCAAACTATCCCGTGCTAGGACGCTTAAATAACTCTTTTAAATGTGGTTCGCTAAACTCATTCGATCCAGAGGCCATTTGCACGTAATTTCTCCTTATCTTTTGTGTCATTTTTGGGAGATTTAAATAAAAAAATAAAAAACTGACACCCATACCTCTTCATCCTTTAAATGGGACTCAGGAAAGTGCTCCTTTTTATTGGTCGAAGAAGGAATACTGTATGTCCCTGATCACATACCTGATGACTTCAATAACAGCAGCTGCCTCTGGTACTCCGGACTCTCCGTGGAGCCACACCACAACCAATAAACCAAGAAGAGCCAGAGCTACCGGCCCCCACAGGACCATCACTGCTCCAAGTGATGCTGGGTGGGATTTCTGACCAAGCAAAGGGGCTGATCTGTCACCGAACCCATTGAATCTTCTCCTCCACTGGCTCAACTAACACAAGGCAGGATCAGACAGGATTTAGAGGAGCAGATCCGACCCTCGCTGAAACACCTCGCCTTTTTTTTGGAAAGGAGAATCCTCCAAGTTTAGAAGTTGTTAACCCAAGTCTCTCCCTCTTGACTTCATTTGTGGATCTTCCAGTTCCTGAGGAGGTGAAGCGTCCAGGCTGGAGGGGTCAGAGAGGAAGTGGGCAGGTGGACAGGTTCGAGTTGCCCCCTAAAGGAGGAGGAGGAGGCCTGAAGGAACCTTCCTGCCCCCACTCTGCCCTCTGCCACCCACGCCTTCAGCCCTGCAGACAGATACCCTGCAGAGGATCACAGATTATGGCTTTAAAGACAAACTGGTAAACAACAGTCAGTAACATCACAACCATAATGAATTTTAGCTACACTGCAAAGTGAGACCATCTGTTACATAGAACGGATGAAATATTGCTGGAAATGAAGTGTTATTACATAATAATTCACGATAACAGACTCTGAAGTACATCGTTAACATTGCTACAAACACAAGTCCAGTTATATTAAATCATTTTGCATCACATTCATTTACACTTTTCCCCAGAATTTAATATTATCAGAATAAACAGTTAATATAAACAGTTAAATAAGGATTCTGAATGAAGTTCATACAGTTCAGAAAATACCTAAAGACCATATGTTACATTACATGAACCTAATTCAGACCCTGAAACAGGAAAACAATGACTTTGACTATCATTTTTTTCAAGTTGTGAGAAGAAAAGGGTTTCATGCATTACCAGCAATTCAAAAAAAGTTTTCTACATTGTACTTACATCCCAAACACGTCATAATCCATATCAATTCTATACAGAACCTTGCCCAATTTGTATTGAGAAATGCAACACACAATGTACTTTAGAATGTGTATGTTAATGTATTTTAAATTGTAAAAATGTTAAAGTTAAACAGAGTGGCACCTTCAAATGTTTTGCTCCTTTTTGTGATGTTAGGTGTTAGAGACAACATACGGTACCTCTGTTGCCTTTCCATGCACAGACAGCAGGCAGAGTGTGAGCCTCACTCCTGGAGCTCTGTCAGAGCCACACAGCATGCAGCTCTATCATCCTTACTTTGGGCAGGACCGTCCACTCCACCGCCAGTCGTCATGCTGCGGCTGCGGCTGGTCAGCTTCTTAAGCTCGCTGGCAAAGGAAATGACTTTCTTTTTGTCTTCCCGCACCACCTGGAAGAAGAAATAAATTAACGTTACTGAAATACAGAAAGAACATAGAGAAATGTGCAGGCAGTTTTTCTTCTTCCATACTTTTTCATCCTTAATGTGCACGCTTGCTTCCTTTTTCATACTGAAGAATTAAATGATTGTTTTATTGATCCATTTAGTCATGTCCTTTTCCTCACTCAGCATGTCTTAATTATTTAAAAAGAAAGAAACTAAACAACTAATTAAAAGATAATTGAACCTTTATTCAACGAGCCAGCTCATTTATTTATTTACTTACAATGTCAGCACAAATGACCTTGAGTGTGAAAGGATGATTAATAAATGAAATAAATAAATAAATACTGACAGACATACAACATAGAAAACACTGGAACAAGATGAGCAGATAAAATTTAACACAGCACAGTAAATCACAAAAAACACAGAGCAACAAAGCGCACAAAAGCGGTTACAAACAAGGAAAGCAGCAACAGGTTAAAAAGCCCATACAATCCATCACGCAGGTGTTAAAATACAACGGCGAGCACACAACAACATGGATTAACTGAGATGTGAACGAGCAGCAGGAGAAACAGTTCATGCAAGCACATACAAAGTCGAAACATGCTCAAAGGAGTTATGTAATGCACATAAATATAAGGTAAAACACATAAATAAATAAAAAATAATCTAATAAATCTCTAGCATTGGAAGTCAGCCATCATGTTTAGAGCTACCTGCTCTTTGAGTTTAAGAATGAACTTTCCCGCGCCGCGCCAGCGGCTCTGAGCTTGGTAGACACACTCGTGATCCAGCAGTAGCCGCTGCAGGGGCTTAGCGGTGGAGGACTTCTTCGAGCCGGCGTCTTTGGTCACTTCCTCCATTAGGACGTAGTCACATGGATTGGGATTAGATAGGATACTGCAGGAATACTTGGCCTTTGACAATGTCTGACCAGAGAAACAAATCAAGCCACTTTAAGGTTGGTATACACGTCTTGAAAAGTTTCAAATCAAAGCTTAGAAAGGTTCCTGACTCTCCATACCTGCTGTATGATGTCCTGAGCAGTGCTGTAGCGCGGGGCCTTGATCACAGTGTGAGGCTGTTCTGGTGAAACTTCATGGACCTGGACGAAGAACATATCGTCCTCTGCTCCTCCTCCTCCTCCCCCTCCTCCTCCTCCTCCTGCTCCTTCTCTACCTCCCACAGTCACCTCCTCCTCTCCCTCCAGCAACGAGTTCTTCTCATTTAAGTTCTGCAAGAATAAAGCCGCACAGTAACAGTAAATATATGCAGAACCCAGATTTAAACCAGCACCAGGTCAGTTTGATGCATGAAAATGTTTAATTAAACTAAGCTACTTTACAGCAATTAAGCTACTCTCCCTACTATAGCAGTGTGCCTCTGGGTGAGGTATAAACACAAGGGGGAGCCATAGTCTACATGATGGGTCACAAAAAGTGTGTATCAAGTGCTTCGCGCGTTGCGATTAGTGTAGTGCAATTAGATAAGTGTTTTAAATCATTCAACAAATTTGAATGTTGAAAGATGCAACTTCCCTTTTTTTTTTAATAAAGACACAGGTCCTCGATGCTAATAATATCCACTCTTTATGTTTCTACTACAGTAAGTTAGTCTCTGTGTGTACCTCCTCTCGTGTTTGGAGGCAGATCCTCCCCACGTATCCCTCCTCAGAGTTCCAGCTGGAGACCAGTCTGACCACCTCCTCCTCGGGCGCAAGAGGACGATGCTGAGCACAGCGCTTCACCTCGCTGCGCTCCTTCAACAGAGGAACCTTTTCCTCGCACAGGAAGTACTGTGCCGGGTTTCCTGTAGATGCTACAACCTGCGTAATATATGACACATACGAAAAGAGAGAGACAAAAAAACTGTGAGTGTGTGTGTGCAGGACTGCCTTTTGCTCAGGCTGCAATCTCATTATCCAAGCATCATGAATCTTTGCTTGCAAAGCACTAACCGTGTCCAGCAGCTGTTTGGCGGTCGTCTGCTCTGTAACACAGAACACAGTGAAGAGCTCAGGACCAGGCGCTGCGTACACCGTCACCCTGTGCTGCCGTGAGGCACGTTTCTCCTCTGAACTGAACAGCTGTGTGGAGAGCAGGAGAGGTGCAAGGCAGCAGGTCATTATGAAACATATCGTCAAGACATTTCTGCTTTACCCGACAGTCTTTAAAAGCACAGAGGAGGGTGCAGTATCAAATGTAACCCCTGCATCTCAGAACTTGGAAGAGCTGACAAGTCTTACCAGCGATGAGGGAGTGGCGCCCCCTGTGGGACCGTCCTCTATTCTGCGGCTGAAGATAAACAGGCTTGACACTTCGAGAGATTCATTATGTTGTGTCCTCAACTGGACATGTCTGTAACCTGAAACACACAACAAGAAAATATACTTTGACTACACATAAACTGATAACACTGAATGGGCCGATAAAAACTAAAACAAAAAAACTGTTAAGCTCTTTGTAATAGGTTGAGTTAATTTATAAAATGTTTTGTTTACATTTAGCTTATGACACTGAGTCAGGACATAACAAGGCACATTAACCACACACAAGACAAGACACAGGCCTCCATTGTTTTGAATCATATATAAATTCACTGCAGACGTTGTAATTGATTTATACAGGATTTTGATATTTACAGGTGCTCTTGCAGACAGCATCCTTTCTCCCGGTTCCATCTGTTGTGTCTGAGACTCCTACCTGGCTTTAAGGCCTTCAGAGGCAGTGTCCTCTGAGCGGTAGTCTGGGAACTGTTATTCTCCACTACGGCGAAGCGCAGGAAGCACATCTCTTCAAAGTGCACGGTGAACTGGAAGTGCTCACTCCACATGGGGTTGAGGGTGTTGCGGTGGATGGGTTTGGTGCGGAAGTGGCAGCTGTCGATGGACATGCCCAGAACATCCACCTCAATGCAGGGGCTGCCAGCGGTGTTACCGGGACAAACGTTCTGACCGGAGACAATCTGAAAGAAGTGTGATGATTAATAAGTATAGATAGTCACACCATATATGAGCAACACTTGCCGTTAAGATTCTTTTTACACTTTCCTCTGTATTTTCTTTTCATTTGATGAAAGCCCAAGCAGGCCAGAGGAGTGAAGTCACTCTCACGTGCAAACAAATCTCTATTTCATCTTAAGTCTGTCTCTGACACACACACACACACACACACACACACACAGGTTTTATAAGTGTGAGATCATCCCTCTTGTTAATATACTGCTGGTTTTTCTCAGAAAAAGCAAAGGCAGCCACTGAACATAATCAACATAATCGTAACTTAGATTATGTTTCACTTTTATGCAAACAATATCTTTTTCATGACATGAAATTAACTTTTCCCTGTTTCACTTCTAACAAAGTTAAATGTCTGCTTCAGAGACTGTAATTTCTCTCGTTTTTTTCAGTGACGATGCAAACATAATCTACAGTTTGCACACATGTACAGTGCATACATGAATGTACTGTAAATACAAAAAACTGATTTTGTGTGATAACCTTCAGGCCTTCATTGATCATTTCCACAAACAATTTGCAATGAGTGATACAAAATGATGAAAAGAAAATGATAATGCAATGCAGAGCTTTTATAAGGTCCTGTTCTCATTCACTGGTATATGGAATTACCCGGGTGGCCTTCATGACTGTCAAATAATTAAAGCATATAGAGACTATTTGACAATAAAACTGTCCAAACAAACCTACTTAAGAGAGTATGTTTTAATGTCTGCACAGTCATTGTAGCTATATGATGAATAGATAGAAAACAGGCCAAAAAGATGTTAAGTCTCAGAAAATGCACCATGCAAAAAAATCAGGGTACAAATAAATATCAAATATTGGGACACTTTTTACAAATATGCATTTAGTTTAGGGCTGGGACGATTCGTCAAGGTAGTCGACGTAATCAATTACGTAAATTCGTCGACACAAATAATTTGCGTCGACGTATCACGTGTAGAAATCTAAATAACATGGCTGCCCCCAGCAACAGCCCAAGTATGGCTTCCTAGCAAGTTCAACAACACGTTGAGAAAAAGGCTCGCACATGGGAGTATTTTACTCTTAATGCCAACAACAACGTGGTAGTCTGTAGACTTTGTAAAATGCCTCCTTGAGTCACGATAACAGGAGCAAAACACTGTAAATTGTGCTCACCTTTTTGTCCCTTTCCTCCCAAGTAGGCCTATAGTTTAGATTCTCTGCCCAAGCCCGAACTTGACCCACGGGCCGGGTCGGGCCGATATATCCTGCCATTATCCTCGGGCCGGGCCGGGCTGGGCCCTTGATCAAGCATTTGTGGTTTTTTTAATCATTACTTTATTAGCCTAATTGGGTGGGGAGAAAGCTATGCCTCTCCAGCTTCTCCCATAGCTTGGGGTAGATGTCCTGCACTGACTTGAGTGTGAGGTAAACTGTGCTAAATCGTGTCTCTCCCATCTGTAGTACTGTCTTCCATAATTGTGCAACAAGGCCAGATTGTTTCAGATATCTCACGAGTCCTTTATAATGTCAGTTATAACGGCCCAAATATTAAAAAATTGTCGGGTTTAAATCGGGCTCTGCCTCATAATTCCAGTTAATGTGTCGGGCCGGGCTCGGACACAACGTGCACGGGCTCGGGTAGGGTCAGGCTTGATTTTTTTTGGGCCCGATCTAAGCTTCACTTCCAAGCATATGCGATTATCAACATAGTGACACGGAATGTGTTCCCAGTAGTAGTGTTGCTAAAACTGCACTTTTTTACTGTAAGATTAAAGGGAGAACAGCTTGGATGACAAACAAGAGGTTATCCATTATTTTACCTACTACTGTTAAAAAAAAAGCAAATACAGGCTACTCTTTTTGCACTTGCTCTGTTTACTTTAAGTTTTTATTTTTGTATTCCTCCTGAAAGTTATTTTGTTTTGTGGTTGGATTGATAGCCTACATCTGGCTTCAGGTTGCACTACAAATTAATTTCACTTGAACAGTGCAGTGTTAAACAATTTTAATAAATAGAGATTTTTGTGTAAATTGTAAATAATTGAGCAATGGGAAAATAATCACTAATTGACAAAATGAATCGTTAGATTAATCGAAAAATGAATCGTTAGATTAGTCCAGTGGTTCCCAACCTGGGGTCCGGGCACCCCCAGGGGGGGCGGCAAAGATCACAAGGGGGGGCGCGAGTCTTTATCTGGTTTGAGGTTGAGGTAAAAAAAATTGTTAAATAAATTATGATAATACACTAGAATATATAATGTATACAAAAGTCAGTATGAAAACTGTATATTTTGTTGTATCCTCGTTTTTCCTGTCGCCACGGCATCACTATTTTATGAATGAAACATGGCGGAGAAACATAACAGTGCTGATAACTGCTCTGTATCAAAAAAGAAAGTAAAGCTCTATCTCGAGAGTTACCTCAACTTCGGTTTCGGGGGGGGCTCAGCTTTTCTTAGACATGAGTAGGGGGGGCGCCAAGGAAAAAAGGTTGGGAACCACTGGATTAGTCGACTAATCTAAAAAAAATAATCGCTAGATTAATAGTTTAAAAAATATTTCTTTGGGACAGCCCTAATTTAGTTTTTTTATCAAAATGGGAAAATAAGCTTTTTTTTTAAAAAGGCATCAAAAGGTATTTGTAAATGAAACACTTTGCAAACATAAATAGCTATTTTGTGATTCTTCTTCCTTACTTTGACATTGAAACTGAGAGTTTAAAAGAGGTAAGTGAAAAAAAATATGAATAGGCAGAAGGCTGAAGGTGTGAAACAAAAGGAGTAAGGATGAAAGTACAGAGAACAAACTATCAAGGATAATGTATTCTTCCTGACTGATCGTCCATTCTTCTCCATATGCCATCTTAACTCACAGTGAGGGAATAGACAGCGGGGCTCATTTTCTCCACATCCCTCTCCATCGGACAGAACTGCTTATAGAGCGGACAGGTACGGTCCCACAGTACCGCCGGCTTCAGGACGTAGCCACAGCCGCCATTGGCCTCAAACAAAGCTGTGTTTAACTGCATGGGCAAGTCTGGGAGGGAAAGAAAAGAGGGAGGTTATATATTAACAAGCAATAATGAAAAACCTCAACTCCACCTTGAGGGCATTAGCAAAAGAGGTATTAAAGACAAAGACGATCCAGGGTTGGGTATTGTTAACTGCAGCGTTTATTCCTTTTTGGTTGTTCGCTCTGATGTAGATAAACCAGACTGAGAGAATGTCCCATAAACAAACCTTGCATGTCTGATTGCATGTTGGGGTCTTATTAACAGAGTGATCATGTTTTCCAAAAATAAACTTTTCAAACTTTCCAAAGGGAAAAAATGATTTGCGAGAGAGTTAGAGAAAACATGAGAGGAGTGAACTAAAGGAAGAGCAAAAAAGGGATAGGGAGTGAGACAAGGATCTAAAGGGAATAACATGGAGGAGGACAAGAGATTCTTTTTAATGTCTTTTAGAGAAAACACCTTCATCTCTCAGAGGTCAGATGGCGAACACAGACAGCAGAAAATTCGAAAGAAAAGCAGAAATAAACAAGCAGTGGCCCACCTTGGGATCAGCAATCCCTTAAAAAGAGCACGATAAGGATCTAGAATCTGATAATCATGATAATCATCTAGAATTAAAGCCTTTAGTCATTTTCAAGGGTGTGCAAAATTGTAAAAAGCTAACATTATCATAAAGAGGAGGCCTTGAAGTTGTTTTCTATTGCATTACAAAGGAGGAAGATGACAAAGTAGAACAGAATATACACTCTCCTTTCTCTTCCACTAACTACTATTTGGGACCATCTGATATAAATATATACAATAAATACTTAATTAACTAGAAGGGCACTTGGAGAGTGCAGACCTTCACAAGGCACGCCCTATCACACAATGTTAATGCAGTGTGAATTCTCCCAGTCAGGAATTCATTTTCTCGATTATTTTCCGACACCACATGAACCCAGCACAAACGCCCTATCTCACAATGTTAAGGTAAAGGGAAAAATAATGAGTGTAACCGCCCCTATATTCGTATCCGCTCCACAATTTAATGGGTTCTTCATTGGCCCATGCTACACACTTCCACCAAGTTTCATGAAAAAGATAGTAGTTTTTTCGTAATCCTGCTGACAAACAGACAAACCAACAAACAAACTGAAAACATAACCTCCAGCAGAGGTAACATTTCCTTGTGAGTGGCACAAACATTCATTGAACTTGCTGTTTAAGTTAGAAGTGATGTTCCTTTGCATACAAAGACAAAACCACATCTCTCCTCACCATCAGTCTGATAGTTGAGTGCCACCAGCTGGATACCGTGCAGCCAGAAAAGCAGAGGGTTGGGGTTTGTCGAGTCGATCCTGGTGGCTGCTGGGTATGTCCTGAGCAGCTGGCACACGGTGTGCTGGATCAGCTTCTGAGAGTAACGCCGGCACAGGCGCTTGGCAGCGTTCTCGTTGACGGAGGAGATGTGGTAGCACTTGGGTGTGCGGATGATGGCGCTGAGAGAGGTGGGGGGGTTGAGGATGGGAGACGTCTGCTGCTCCTCCCAGCTATGCCGCTCTGCACCACCTAGATGGAGGACAGAGAGAGAGACGTTTAAAGGCCTTGAAAACCAATTTGCTCACTCAGCCTCTTACTTTGAGCGATGTTGGTGCTCCATGAAGAGTTAGAACTGCTCTTAAGACCAATTAGAATTCAGCAATATTTTATTTAGAATCTGATGATAGTTTTTGAGAGTGAGAGAACTCCTAATGAATATTATCTAAGGATGATTTTCCCCAAACTTTAAATGTCATTGTTGCTTATTAAAGTTACAGTTGGTACCTTTCATACAAAAAAAAAAGTTTTGTCATATTTGCTCAAACTGTCGATATCTATAAATATATCCTGACAGTACTAAATAAATTCCTCTGCCTCCTCCTGGTGCTCCTACTGGTATAAGAAAAACAACCAATCAGAGCCGAGGAGTCATTGATTGCCTGTGAACCAGGGTCAAACTGAGAAACTAGCAGCGCTGATGAAATATGGATCAAGATTCTGTTCCTGCATTGCAGAAGAACAAAGTCAGTATTTCAGTTCATCACAAGAATTGTATCTACTTAAATCCTCAGCAGGTGTGCATTCTTTCATATACAGCCACAACAAATACTCTTGATACTCTGACTCCTTATGCTGCGGTGTTTTACAAGAAACTAACCTCATTTATCACTTCTAACCTATAATGGCATATTTTGTGCCGGCTTTGCACTGTGGCGACTGTTCAGCTGCTTATACAGTCAAATTATTCACATTTAGTCACACCCATTTTCAAAATATCACCTACACCTAAAAATGGAACAAAAATACGTTTTAATATACAGTATGTGTTTTCCATATGTACACCCTCATACTAACAATTACCACCCCGAGGCCCTGCGTACCTTTCAAAGGGGTGCGGCTCTGGGTCACGACCTCTCCTGTTGTGCTGCAGCGAGCGGGAGCTGTGCCAAATATGGACTTCCTTGATTTTCCCCGGTCCTTCCCTCTGCCAGAGCCGGCTGGAGACAGCGTGGACAGGCCTGTGTTCCCACACACAAGAGGCAGACAGAGGAAAGTGGTCAATAATGCTACACAGCCACACTAGAGACACCACACTTCATGTACATCAGTATTCGCAATTTATTTCGAAACATCCATACATTTTCTCATTCATTTTCTCTAAATGCTGTCAATTTTTATCATATTGAGGAAGTTGGTCTTCTCCATCCCACACATCACTCCAAGTGCATTTGTTTTAATGAGCACAGATGATTAGAGCTAATAGTTTTGCCTTTAAAACAAGCTTATTTTTACATGAAGAATGCCGCATAGAAGCAGATAGATGCTTCCAATCTTTTCAAAGGTCTTGTTTGTTATGACTAATGTCATTAAAAGGGTCATTTCGGGTTTTTTCAACCTGGACACTATTTTCTTATGTATTTGTATGTAAGTGACTGATGGGAACAACAATCTTTGAAATTGGTCCAGTATTAGGCGAGAATGCTGTGATCAGCAGCTGCAGCCCGTGCTGTAATGTAACCCTATGGGGCAAATTTGCATCTTCAATTTTGTCCACTAAAAGTGCTGTTTTTGCCACTGACATGCTGACAACATTATGGAAAGGATCCCTACGGAGATAGGCCTTTTAAAACCTCTTTAAGACTTTTTTGTTTAATCAGAAACAGCTCTGAGGTCGCTAGCGCTAAATCCACCAGACTCCATTTAAAAAAAAAAAAACAATACTTTTAGCGTGTATAGAGCCAACCTATTTTCACATGTAAATCTGTGAACTATGTGTTTATTTCAACCATAGCTAGAGTTGTGATTGTTGTTAAAGTGGAAAGACAAACCAAAACGGCTTTTCATAGTTTTATTTTGTAACTGTCAACTTTGAATGAAGTGTATTTTTTACGATGATAAAATTACTGTATATTTACATGGAGTCTGGAGGCTTTTGCGAACGCAATTTCTTGGATGTTTTTATGTTTACAAAAAGGATCTTACACTTTAACAGAAATCCTTTCCATAATGTTGTCAGACACTTAGAATATTTATCTGAGCCTGTCAATGGCAAAACAAGCTCTTTTGTGAACGTAATATGAAGGTGCACAATTGCCCAATAACTTACATTATAGCTTGTTTCGCTGACTGCTGACAGCCCGGTCTTGCTTAATACTGGACCAATGTCATAGTTGTTCCCAAAAACCTAGAAAAATATGGTCCAGGTTGAATAATCAAAGTTACCCTTTAAATTACTGAATATTAATGCAAAAATACTGTTCATCTTCAGCTATTTTGTATTTGGTGTAAAATCTGACTTGAAAATATTTAAGATGAGAAACGTGCAATGCATTTTCTGAATTAAGATAAGTTAAATGTTTGCAGACAAGTTTTTAGAAGTAGCATGTCTGCAACCAGTTCAGAGAGCGGAGAGTAACAACCAGTCTGCTGTCTGAAATGGGCTATTTGCCCTGTCTTCTCTTTCTCAGATCTCAGGTCATTGGAAACAGTAAACAAATAAAATACCAGTGGTAACACAGGAACGTTTATAAGGGCAAATGTCATGTAAAGAAAAGAGGAGACAAGCAGAGAAGAGGACACTTGAGGGAGGAAAGAGGAGATAAGAGGCTGATATTTAAACAAAAAGAAATATTTTAGATAAATGGTAGCACGGAATGAAGATAGATCCCAATAAAGAGGAAATACAAGACATTTTATGAGGATACAGAAAGCAAAGTCAAACATCCTAAACTGCTGAACAGAGAGCATTGTCATGCATTTAAAATGAAACCATTTTAAAATGTTGACATATCACCTTGTAGCAAGAGAGTTAAAAGTGGAAGAAACAGGGAAGTGACATGTGACAAAGGCCCATCAAAGTGGATCAAATTCAAAGCTTGGGTACTATCTATACTCAGCCACCAGGACATCCCAAAAACATTTCCTTAAGGGACAGTACAAAACAACGCTGGTGTTTGTTGTGCTGCTCTGGGACTGACAACACAATGAAGTAACCATATCTTTCCCATGGGGAGAAAAGGATTCGTCATCTCTGTGGGTGTCCAGTGTGGGAGAGGAATGGAGTGTAACACTGGGATATTAAATGTCTAGCAATGAGAAAAAAAAAATGGGGAAAGGTTTGACCCCTTAAATATAACATGGGAGTGGATTAGACTGGGACAAGATGGGAAAAAAAGAGGATAGCATGTCAAAAGTAAAAGAGGTGAGGATGGAAGAAAGATTGTGACAGAGAATAAATCACATTGAATCTGTGAGATAGAAAAAGAGCTGTGTGTGACAAAGAGACTGAATGATGAAATATTCTCTACCAGGAAATTTCACAGCCTGGCAGTAGATGATGAGGTCAGACAGCTCCTGGGCAATCTGTCGACTCTCCTTCTTGTTCTGAGGAAGGTAGAACTCCTCGCCCAGCTCCATGTCAAACACCTAAAGGTGCAGGTAGACACAGGACACAGACAACACCGTAAATATTTTACTTAAAGAGACAGTGATGTACTATTGGAGCTAAAGCTGAACTTCACAGATACACAGGCAGAAGAGAGTAGGGGTACCTACTTAACCTCCATGCCAGATTGCTGTCCACATTTCATAGTTTTACATCATCAGCAAATTCAATCTAAGAATATTCTTCTGTATCCTCTTGTGTTTCCACCAGAAAAATGGTTTAACTAAAATAAATTACTTATAAGCAGTGGCTTGAATCCAAATTACCCACTGGCACCTAGTAGCTATGAAATGGGCTTCTTCTTCAGGATATGTTATACTGTAGTTCCCTACCTTTCCTTTGCTCTGTGTGGTGCTATCAGACTTCTTCATCCTCTTCGGTATTTCATCAACGGGTTGGTCTTCTTTGTCTGCTGAGCTCTTCCCCTCTGGCTTGTCATCCAAGATGTTATCTATTTAGGAAAAACAATGAATTATAGTAGCTCTCAGGTGTTAATAGGTGTTCAGGAGTACTGTGTGTAGCATGGATCTGGCAGAGAATGTTTTGTGGGTGAATCAAGTGTCAAAAACAAACAAGATGAATATGCAGTGCAAATTAAAAGTATCATTGGATCATATACAAACTGCAAACAGTGAAGAACCTGGGGGAAACTGAAAGAAATGCAACGATGATGGTTGAGTGTGACAGGTTAAGATACCTGCCAATCAAGCAAGCCCGCCCCAATCACAACTCTTTTTAAGGACATGGACATTTCTTAATAAATGTAATTCCTGCACACCATCTCCAATCCATAAAAAAAAAAGTATATCAGCATAGCAGACAAAATTTAATCCAGGATAGTTGAGGCAAAAACTGGCCTGACAAACATCCAGCCTTGATTTAAAATGTATTTGCTGAATAAAAATGCATTGGAGTGTCCCAGTTGATATACTGTATGTTAAATCACCTTTCAGATATACAGTAATAGATTTAAGAATTAAACACATTTAAGAATAAGTAAATTTAGCATTTGGAAATCTTACTTCTTGTAAAAAAAAAAAAATGCTGACTTTGTATTTCAAAAGAGGCTTTTCTTGACTTCAAGAAAGTCAGAAAATAGATTTAACTGCAGCTTAAAGGTACTTCTGCATTGGCTTCAGCTGCATAGATAACTTACACAGTCTAATGGACAAGATAGTGACATGTGATGAATGAGATCACAAACATGTTTTTGGCATGTTTCCACATACAATTAATTATAATAATATACAGTGTTTCCACATTTCATTCAGAGATTAGTTATGCATTTTAGATGACTGGAGGTGGGGACAATTACAGAATAATTATAAGGGGAAAAGCAGTTTTCAATATCCCTGACTACTTGCAGAGCCCATGAGCAGGCTCTCAAAAACAAAAAGACCCCTCCTCGTTGATATTCAAAGCAATGTCTATCAACTGTAAACAGGAGCAACAGTAGGGAGTTATTCCCTTTGCTCCTGTTCCTCCTACACATTCATCGCAGCGAAAGAAACATATCAGCTCGAAAAGGCAGAAGCTTTTTATCACAGAAAACTTGTTTAATTCCTGACATTTGGAATCTTGGCCTTTGAAAAAGGTTTGGCAACAATGTTGACCCTGGATGTCACCCTGTAGACGGTAGCCAGAGAAGTGAGTTGGGCCAGACTGTGACTGGAAGGAGCTACCGTTGAACAAGAGAAGGTGGCAACTTGGCAGTTTGGTGCTCAAGTGTTTGTATTAACTGGGCCAGTTGATGCTAAGTAGAAGCATTTAGGGTCAAATGGAGACAGTCAAGGGTGGAGTGTAGTTTATGTAGTCAGCATATCTTGCTAGCTGTCTGAGTAATGGTTAATATTTTACTGAGAAAAAAAGGAAGTATCAAAACAAAACCACTCTATGAGGTTTATATGAGAGAAATGGTTTTGAAGGGTCCTTGACCGGTAAATTCTTCCGACAGGAACAAGCAGAGGGCAGGGATCAGGAGAGAGCAGTCCTGGGACTGCGACCGGGACAGGGTAGTTTCCCCTGGTCAGTTGTTTAGTGTGGGGGCAGTGTAGGGCCTGAGAAACCAGATGGCTTTGTTTTGTTTCCCTGATGAGCCTGCCCAGCCACTGGCGAGGTCACAGACAAATACAGTACAGAGGGGGGGGAAGGAGGGAGGTGATGTGAAAGAGAAATCATGCTAATACTGACTGAAATTAATAAAATGTGTTTTGTTTTTTTAATCATCGATTTACATATCTTTCAAGGACAGTCTAAATGTAGACAAGCAGGCCCAACACAAACACACACAACTCACATCACAATAACTTTTTTTTTTTTTTTTAAACAATATCCAGGTTACTCTAGACATTGTGTTCATGACAGAATTTGATTTAGAATAAAAGTCATTTTGGATGATGGATACACAAAGTGCATATTAACAAAGTCACAAGAAAAAATGCTGGAGCAAGCCGGTAGTTAAGCATGTTGCATTACTGCACTTACATAATGGTGATGAAACAAGTGTACATCATAACAAACACTCGCAAAGCATCCATTGTTAGCAATTTAGCAGTTATAAATTCACTAGGACCCACCCAATTGTGATTCTAAAAGCTTTATGAATAATAGCGACTAAAAAGTAGAGCAGTCTTAACGTCTGTACTAAAGAACACACATGGTTGTCCTTAATTTATGAGCTACATTGGAGAATGAGGGAGGATGTCTTGTAACTGAGCAGAGGTCATCCTCAGTGTTAGCACATTAATTATAGCTCAAAACGTCAAACAACACAACTTCCAGAATATGCTTTACTATCAAACAGATTAGATGGAAGTATTTTTAGTTTTTACTGGGTTCCAGATATAATAATAATATGTAATGGTTAAAATTTGAACTGCTGCTTACCATGAACGATAGATGGCTATGCTACAATGCATCAGAACATAAGCTGACGTCCACAAAAAGCAGAACGCTAGCAGCTGTTACAGTATATGGGCAACGATGCAGATCACTTGTGCACGTCTACATACCAGTGTTTCCTCCATAGTTATTCTGCAATGATAGACAACCACAGCAAGTACATTTGCAACAAAGAGCCATAATTTCCCCTTAAAACCCAATTTCAGGGTCAAAATCTAAATGTAGAATTTCGAGAAGCCATTTAAGATACCAATCTACAAAGATGATCAAGAACTAAAATTAATCAGCGAAAGACCAACAGCTACCACCACAAAACAAAATTAGATGGAAACACCGGTACATAGAGAGGCGCATCAGAGCCGTGCATTTACCTTCCAGGCCATATGAGGCAGTAGAGGCTGTGAGGACATCAGCTATGCGGAAAAACAGGCAAGATAAAATAGGAAAGGAAGGGAGTGAGAATAGATGATAACGTAAAAAGAGACTTGAGTGTTTGAAAGAAAAAAAAACGACTGATTTAAGGGCTACAACATAAGAATATAAATAGAATAGATGTGATATTTTAACCACAGCATCCATGGGAATCTTCAGTTGAGTTTTTGTGGTAGTTTTGTGCTTGAAATGTGTTTCCAGGGATCATAAACCCCATTGCATTTCTCCTTACCATCTGATAGAGACTCATAGTCGTAGTCGTACTCGTCTTCTTCCTCTTCCTCTTCCTCATTGGTGTGGTTTCCCGGCGAAGTAACCCCTGGTGACCCATTGCTAGCCTGGGCCTGCATGTGGGCCAGCTGGTGAGCCTATAAAAATGGTTAAAATATTGTACAGGTGAGTGCATGTAAAAAAAAAAAAAAAAAAAAGACAAAAGAAATCCTTTATCTGACATATGATCTATTTCTACCCATTGCCTGTAAATGTACAAGCTCTTATCTGCAGAGAATCTATAATGTGTGTATATACTGAAGCAAATTATGTGTGCTAGGTAAACTGAATAAAAATGTTGTGATGAGGTGTACATTTTGAGCACATTAGCATCCATTATTTATGTGGCAGCACTCTAATCAACACTGCTAAATATTGAATGCACTAATGCTACCTGACAAATATAAATTATGTAAATGTTTATATATGTGTGGACAGGATGTCTTTCTTCCTTTTTGACCTTCTGTTTGAGTATGTCCACCGGTGCCTGGTGTGCTTTGAGCTTCTTGTTCTTGAGGAGGATCTTCCCCCGCAGCTGCAGTGGCGATGGCAGGTGAGGGTCATCGCTAAAGTCACTTTCAAAGAGGAAGCGAGTCACGAGCCGTTCCCCAAACACTGTCTACAGGATAAATATTCAAACGTGATAGACCGTCAATAAATGATGTCCAATTATGTCAGGTACAGACCGGAATGTAATGTGAAGTGAGAGGAGTGGAAAGTAAAAGTGCTTTTATCAATGCAAGCCAACATTGCAAATAAACAAGCCCATGGGGACATAAGCTGGCCAGAGGCATTGTATTATGGGATCTGTACTTTGACTGAAAAATAGCACCTAATTTGATCTGACTGGTGACTTTCTTCATACACACAAACTGCTCTGTAACTAATCAGAAAATACCAACAACATCCGAAAAACAAACTAACTAACACATGGAAAACACACATGATAAGAAAAGTTCTATCTATATTTGTGCGATGTCTGAATTTCTGACATAGCTGCTGTCATACCTTGAAGATTTCAGCCATCTTGCGCTGCTGTGGAAGGGAGCAGTGGTTCTCTATGGACAGGATGACGGGCATGTCCGAATTGACAAATGCAGACCGGTTTACTGCTTCCACCACATCCTGGAGGTTCATGGGAGAGATTTCATTCTTAGAAACAGCGCTTCAAATCAAATATTAAACAATTAAACTCTATGGAAACCAATACTAATGAGATTTACTCAAACAGCACTTAGATTCATCATCAAATAACATATATACATACATACATACATACATACATACATAGGTGTGTGAGGGCTCTGATTATTTACATAAAACAAATAGTGTTGATATTTCCCTTAAAGCAACACTATGTAACTTTTAGCCCTACAGGTTGTCTCACTGGAACTACAACTCGAAAAATCAATCATTGGAAATCTCTTTTCTGAATGTAATTTCTAACCTTGAAGGGTATTTTAGTGGTAAGCGTGTGTCCATGATAAATAACTGGCATGCCATCATCTCCATCCCAGCAGTCCAACTCAACGCTCCTACAGCCTTGCAGCAGCACCTGGTGAAAAATTCCATTCAATGATCATGTCACGATCATGCAAAATAGGAGTTGTGGGTCCAGAAAACCCTTAAGTACGGCTCAAATAGGCGGAAGGCTCACTTACTTGACTGTAGAGCTCAACAGAGGACTCTCCTTTGAGCTGGTGTCCAGTCAGATAGGTATTGTGAGAAGACTCAATGTAGTAGTAGGACAGAGGGTACTGCAGCTCCTCCGGGTTCATCTGGGATTCCTCATTACGAGAAGCAAAGTTCTCCTTATCCATCAGAAACCTGGTATGGAGAGAGGGACGGTTAGATAATACTACATAATGCTATCTATCGAAATCGCGATTTGAAATAATGCTATTACCTAATCTTAAAGACCCCGATTATTCAAATGTGCAATATCTAGTTGTATTTGGTGTAACATCTGGTTTAACATTTTTTATTTCTATTTTTATCATTATTACTGTTTTTTCATAAGATAAATGCTGGAATATTACATACATAAATGTTTACAGAGGTGCTATTTCCAGTGAATTTTTTATTTGTTTTTATTACTTTATTTAACATGATTGTAGAAGGAATAAAGGAAAGGAAAAAGTTTACAGGAAAGTACTATTATAACTTATTCTAACTTTAGCTTTAGTGACAAATGTTCTGGGTTTGACTGATTAATGTTCCTTGTGTATTGTATGTGGCAATTCATATCTACGGTATGTTTTCATCCTTGCACAAGAATAAAGAGCAGCTTTGATGGTGTCTCATGTTATTATGCTCCACGATATGTTTTATCTGTTACACAGTGAATATTAAAAACTTTAGCTAAACTTTTTTTTTTTTAAATCACAAATCGGATCGTAATCGCAATATCTGGCAGAAAAATCGCAATTAGATTTTCCCCCAAATTGTTCATCCCTATTGCTATTGCACTGATTACAATTAGCAAGCAATCACTGATATGTTTATCAAAATCTTAAAACATAAACTTTAACTCGCGCTTTTTTATGATACAGAATGTAATATTGTTGATTTTTGATATGGGATATTAATTCAGTGTATACTTTAATTGTGTTTCAGTGCCGACACCATATGCAATGTATTTTAAATTTTGCTTTTACTATACCTTGCAAAGCCTTCAAATGACATCCAACCCATCTGTCTCATGCTTGATGAGGGCTCAAATTTCTGCAAGGAAAAGCATAAAAAAATGAATTACCATTATTGACCAACAGTCCCTTTTCCTTCAAGTTTTCTTTTTTTTTTCTAAAGTGCTGTCCTTACATTGGTTCTTACATGTTTTTCATCCCTCTAGGCTTCAGACTCTACCTGTATAATGCTGAGAATATCATCGTAACTCAGGTGCTCTCTCTGACAGTTCACTAGGAAGTCGTTGAGCTGAGGAATAGCCAATCCCAAGACGCCTAGTGATGAGTTTTCCACTCCTGTCCCGTTTGTCACGATGCTGGCTGCTGCAATGGCATCTGAGATCTGCCTCTGGTTGTCAGACATCTGCTGCCTCGTCCGGATGAACAGGCCAAGATCAGAACCATTGCGGGTTAATAAGTCTGGAAAAGAGGAAGAGATTAGCGCAAAAGTAAGGGAGATCCAATGGTTCACATTTTTTTGACAGCTGGCAATAAATAAAAGAATGTAACTGTTTGTTCTTTTACCGAGGTCTGGCTGTAGCCCAGTGTCTTTATCGTCTATGCTGAGGTTGGTGAAGAGAGGAGCAGACTCTGGACTTGAACGACTGCAGGGGACAGCAAATGTGTCAAACAACTCCTTCAGGTCCTTCCTGCTTCGGATACTGTGGAGGAAACAGCACAGTCCCATTTCAGCCATTTTAGACTGACAAGCAGTTTACTTTAGGATTTTATTCCAATTTCACACCAAAGAGACACCCAATTACAAATACATTCAGGCTTTCATTTGACATATCCTCTGTTGTAATATTTTGTTTTCCTGCCAAGGCAGGTGTCATGAGTATGAGTTTGTCTCAATGTCCTTGATAACAAACTGATGCAAGAGCTTAAAGGGTTGTCAATTAGCCGGATTTTTGAGAAGCTGATCTGCTGAAGTACTGCACTTCCATTTTCTCTGTGTGGAATTTTAAAGGAAAAACTGCTGGGCAGCAGATGAGAGGATAAATTACAATCTAGAAAGAAATGTAGGAGGACTGGTATGTGAATAATCCACTGCTTATCTAAGCAAAACATTTGCATCATCCTTTCATTTGACAGGGAAAAATATAATAGAAGCTAAATATTATACAGACATGGGCATGATAACCTCGAGAAGCATTTGTTGAATTTGTGTTACCATACTGCCTTTAGCTGCTATTGATAAGAACACAATAACTATATATAAGAGGAGGTAGTGAGATGGCAGAAATAAACCGAATATGTACAATGTACATACTGTATATCAAAGCTTTAGACCATTACTGAATTTCGGATGATTACATATAACCAGAAAAATGTGTTTGATCAAAGTTTTAGATCAAACTGAAACATATTTAACAAACTTTTAAAGCTTAAAATGAAGTCTGCCAAGCTTGTATGTGAATATCAGCTTTAGGGACAGTATCTTACTCCACTGATACTACAGTGCACTAACAATGTAAAAAAACAACAACAACAGGATCTACTGTAGTAGACACATTTTTGGTATCTACTGTAGTAGACACATTTTTGGTATCTACCTGAATGACTTGAAGAGCTCGACGAACTCGATGAAGCTCATCGAGCTGTCAGAAATCATGAGATTCTGGAAGCCTTTGAAACAGCCTTTACCTCGACCGTGCCACGACCTGCTGCTCCATGCCCTACAACCCACAGACAAAAGGCTAAGGAAAATGTCAGGCTTTAGTCAGACTTTCACACTAGGGGTGCAAGATATATTGACTCAATATTGTTATCGCAATATCACGTTGCGCAATATTATATCTAGGGGTGCAAGATATATCGACTCAATATCGAAAGTGTCGCAATAAGTATGCAATATTTAGTTTATTTTGAGGAGCGCTGTGTGGCTATGCTATGTGGCTTAGTTATGTTCAATTTAGAGGCCGCTTGAAACGCTATATAATGTTCATGTTTCATTGGCCAGTCACCGTGCCACTTGCACGTTAGTGCACGTCAGCGCACGGGTCCACTACGTGACAAACCCTATGTAGCGTAACACGTGTTTGCATTTTAAGACTGAGTGACGGTGTAAGTGAAGAAATTGATAGAGACAACAAAACAGAACGAATCAGAGAAGCGAAAGAAAAGTTGTGTCTTGTTCTCTTTATTTATTTTATACTGTCCAACCAGTAAAACATATACACATGTTGTACCAGTCCAATATGACAATGAAATAAACCTTGTGTTGTAAGAAGACCTGTTTAATTTGTTATGAATCGCAATAGTCATAATCAATATGGCAATATCACATTTTGTCAATATTGTGCAACCCTATTTCACACCTCCTATCCTGGGATACAGTACGGTACATACCCTGGCTGTGACTTGGCAGTTCCTGAGAGGATCGGAGAGGATTGCGGGCGGGAATGGTTGGACCCCGCCATGCTGGAGGAGGAGGAGGAGGAGGAGGAAGATGCTAGCAATCCAGGACTTTTACTGGATGAGAGGGAAAATGGTCCAGGGAAGCTGTCCTCTATGGAGTCAAAGAGGACTGAGGGTAAATGCAAATCATACAGACAACAAAGTGCCATAGGAAATGTCCTGTGAAGATTGTTTTTTTCTTTAAATTAGGTTTGTGTAGACTGGTGGGTTATTAAAATATAATACATTTCCTAGGCATATCCTTCTACAGATCTTTGATTATTTGTTTGAATTAGCTCCGTAAAATGTCACCTGGATCTTCTTGGTCGATGCTGTCAGACTCCGGGCCGTTTCGATACAGTCCCTCCTTACAGCTCCTTGTTTTCCTGGAAACCATCTCGTCATCTGTGGCATCCCCACTGTCTCCCTGTGTTGGATGTGTACACACACAAATGTTAAAAATAAGGAACTATTCAGTATCAGAAACTACATCTGTGTGAGTCTGTAGCTGTAACAAGATACTGTAAATCAAGAACGAACTGTGAAATGGACCGGGGGCTTGCCATACTGTATGTGTAGTGTACTGAACAGTTGTATTATTAGAGAAACCTGCAAAAAGTTCTGTAAAAGCTCCTAACATGTCAAAACAGTGGGGTATGATTGTGGAAACCCAGTCAACAGACTGTACCTGCCACATGCTGAAGTTTTGCCTGCTTGCTCATTGTTGATAAGAGTCTTGGCTAAATGTAGTGTCAAAGACACAACAACAACTTGCACATGTACTGACCCTGACGAGGACCTTCTTCTTCTTCTTGTTCTTATCATTGATGCTCAGAGGGCTGTTTTTCTGGGCAGCAGATTTCTCCACTCCACCTGTACCCATGTTCCACCTCCGCCCACCAAACAGCTCAATGGCATGAGCAAGTGTAGGGCCTTCATACCTGCCATCCTCCTAACAGAGACAAACACAGACACTGAGGATTTCATGGACAGGAAGGAAGCAACGGGTTAAAAAAGGTTAAGTTTAGCTTAGGACTACTTAGCCCTTCCTTTAAGGCAAAGATACAAAGTCCTCATTGAATCTAAAATCAAAGTTTTTATATTATTGTTTGTGTGATGCATACATTTTTATGACCATAGAAAATGGAAGTTGTTCAAAATGACTAATGGCATTATTTCACATGATGAGCAGTGTTCCTCTAGCCTGGTTGGCACCAGACCCTTCTCATTTGTAACTGAAAGTGGGTTTGGGCAAGCTTCATTCACAGCCCATTTCCAAAGGGGCGTCACCAACGGACGCCGCTCAAATGCCTCTGGGCGCATTAGATAGTCCTTCAACCAATCAGACCAATGATCTGGGTGACGTAGCAGCGACAGCGTCATCAACGGGTTGCTGCGCTTCGGTGGTCGTCATGTTGAATGTAAACAAAAAGTTGCTTTCCGTCTCTGCACTATCGTCATCGTATAAAGCCCGCCTCAACGGTTGTGATTGGTGCCTCGATTTGGAAAAATTGGAAATGGGCGTGAATGGGCTCTTGGCCAGACTGACTTGCAAAGCAAATCTCAAATTTTCCAGAAGTTCGTCAGGGTTTTCCCAGGCTAGTGTTCCTCAGGCTCTTTCAAAAGTTTGGGCTTTCAGATTTAAAGCACAATGAAGAAAAAGAGAAAAAAACACCAATAATACTTTGCTTTCACTTTATCCTATACCACCTATGGTCCACCTTAAATCCAAGCATACATCCAGGGGTGGGCAATATATTGATATTATATCGATATTGTGATATGAGACTAGATATTGTCTTAGATTTTGGATATCGTAATATCGTGATATGACCTAAGTGTTGTCTTTTCCTGGTTTTAAAGGCTGCATTACAGTAAAGTGATGTCCTTTTCTGAACTTGCCAGACTGTTCTAGCTGTTCCTATTATTTGCCTTTACCCACTTACATTACTGATGATTATTTATCTAAAATCTAAGTGTGAAGATATTTTGTTAACGCACCAATTGTCAACCCTAGAATATCGCCGGAATATCGATATTGAGGTATTTGGTCAAGAATATCGTGATATCTGATTTTCTCCATATCGCCCAGCCTTACATACATTGATGGGGGAAACAAGCATATCTTCAAGAAAAGCATTGTCAAGGAAACATCCAGTTCAGAGCTTACCTGATACAAACTGACATACTGCTTTCTCAGCCACTGCAACCTTTGGTCAGGAAACTTCTTTAATTTTCTGGTTGCATTCACCAACTCTGACAGGCCTTTATGAAGCATCTGTGCCGTGTGGTTGGGGGCCACAAAGTGCAGGAGTCTAGTGGCAGTAGTTAGGAGATTAATTGAAATATTTAGTAAACAGCAAGGTGTTTTACAGGCGTACCAGTGTAACAATGCATTGGTGTTCAAAAAGTGGATTTCAAAGCAGGGTGCTGGTGGTAACAAGGCACTAACCTGTTGTCGGTGGTACTGAGACCATATAGGAGGCTGAGACCATTTTCCTCCACTGTCATCTGGCTCAGCTTGTTCTGCAAACATACAGCATGAACGTCCACTCCCTGATGACCCAGGAACACTGCCTGTACATTCAGATAAACACAGTATTATGAGTGCAATTTAATTCGGGACTGTCAAATGCTATTCAAACGCAAAAAGGGATTACCAATCCTACAAGATAATTCAATATCGCTTTCAATGTAAATTGAGTAGTAAATGATCATATCTGAAATAATGGTATCAATGTGAACTTAAAGAAAAAGCTAAAGACATAATTTTTTTAAACTTGTTTATGAATAAAAAATGTTTTCAAACCTTCACCACTCCGAGGTCCAACAGGCCCTCTGCTAGTCCTGCCAATACAGTCTGTCCTAATCCCAGTGGCTGCTCTGTAAGGGCAGCCCCTCCGCTCTGAGGCTTACCTGCCATAAATCAACACATTTACGATTTGTATGAAATGTAGTTAAGGCATAGGAAATGAAGCACTTGCAACTTACAACACTTTACAACCAGTTAAAACTGTATGTGTTACAAAAGACATGGTGCTTACCTACTGTGGATAAACACATTTAAATTATCTTTAAAACATAATGGTAAATGGTCTCACTGCTGGAAATATTTACAACAGCCTGGGCAATACAAACCTCAAAGTTCAACTGAAAAGTTTTATAAGCAGATTTGTTTACATTTTCACATTTCTGACATATCTGAACAAATAATTGACGGCAAATGGCAAACTTAATGACAAGCGGTTCCCAGCAGAGGAGAGATACCCATGTCTTATAAATTATACTGAACACTCTCTGTCACAGTTTACCCCAGGTGAGTGTTGTGTTGTCAGGTTGTAGTCGCAGCAGACAGCGAGCTGTGAGGTGGCTGTCCTGGTCGTAGTGGATGACTGTAGCCCCTTGCAGCAGAAACTGGTGAACGTCTGGTTGTAACGACAACACATACCTTAAAAATAAAAATAAAAATAAAAAAAAGTTTGAATGGTCTGTTGAGCTATCTACATGTGTTTGTGTCTAAGTGTGCGTGTGTGCTGTTTACCAGGGAATGAGCTCAGTGCCATGGCTGAAAGCTCTGTGCGTCTCCTCCGTCCCCTGAAACTCAACCTCTTTCACCACCGGCTCAGACAACAAGTCGCCCTCTAAATCCGACAAGTCCCCCACCGTAAATCTGAAGATGGGTAGAAGTTGGGTTTCAAGAGCAGAGATTCAGTGTGAGATCGGGGAAAAAGTTTGAGAAACATTTTTTTCTTTTTTTTTATGTGAATTTCAAACTTTAATGATTTGCACAGGAATTTGTAAAAATGTTTTTACATTTAATTTCAAGTACTGCAGCAAATGAAGTAAAGCAGTTATTTAAAAAGAAATGCATTGAGGTCCAGTCAAAAGTAAGAAAGTACCTGCATCTACGGTAAGACACAGAATGTACTCTGTACTGTAATGCATCCGTTAAACAAGCAAAAAAGGCATCATGCATTTGTCATTGCACATTCCTTGACTGCAACTTAAACCACGTTGACGTTAGGCAGCATACTCAAACTACACTCTTATAACCACTTACAAGACATGGTTTGATTCTGGCGGTGTCCTAAACGAATGGGAACTAGAATGGGAGAAGGGGACAAAGAAGGAGCAGAGGAAGTGTGAGCCGAATAAAGAGCGGACAGAGAGGTTTCTACACAGAAGTTAGAAGAAAAATAGCAAAAATGGGACGGCAGCGGAAAAGATTAGGAACACAGGAAAATAAGTCCTAAATCTCTTTGAGTAAGAAATATAATATTTATCAGTATCCCAGTACAGACAAATGAAGACTATACTCCTAGCCAAAATGAAATAAGAGTTGTTATCCTGCGCTCTGATGTGAAATAATAACTCAGTCAGAGAAAACTGTCCAAAAAAAAACTGAGAAGATAAACCAGGTTTCCCTAATACAAACACCACAGGACAAGCTCAAAATAAAATAAGTTTTCTCACAAAATTGTAGGTTAGTGTCCAACTCCCATCTTGTGCTTTGAGCGACCTGCCACCAATGTGCTAAAAAGTACCAGAGCTCTGTTCCTTCCTGTCAGGAAACTAACCTGTTATCTTTTATCTCTGTGACACAGGGGTTTATGTTCATCACCTCATCTCAATAACAATTTGATAATGTGTTTCTTCCAAAAAGATTATCGTGTGTTGATGAAGACAACTAGCACAGTTGTCTTTCGTAAACACAAGATGTTTTTTTTTAATAAAAGAATGTGGAATAAATGTGCAGACCACACAATAAAATCTAAGAGAAGCACTGTATTTGTATTATGTTGTTTAATTAATCCCATGAAATGTTCTTCAATCAGCATATAACCACTAAAATATTTAACTTTTAGTCTTTTTAAATTGTTATGTAGATATTGTCTTATTATTCCAAGAGAGACTGCTGTGGTTGCATGTCCACAAAAGCCTTCTAACTGTGATGAGGCATGGAAATTAGTGTTTTTATTCTGAAGTAAGAATCCAGCCATGCCAATCGTTCACTGCTCAGCATTATTTATAGTTCTGATATAAATCTGTATATGACAGACATTTTTTTTTTTTTTTTTTACTTTGTCTATGAGTCATTGTGAACGAACAGGAAAATAATAACACAATTTTGGAAACAGACCTTTGGCAGCGAGGGTCACAGTGCAAAACAATAGAATCTCTCCAGTCTGCCTTAAAGGAGTGGATCGCCAAAAAATGTAAAAATAGGGTGCCTTAACATAAAGTAATACGGTGTACATTATACTTATACAAATGGAGACCAGGTTTATCATTACTAAAAATTAAACATTTCCTTACAACCATACAAACAAACCATAAGAGATCACAGAAAATTATTTGCGATAAAAAAAAAACTTGCTCTACCCACATTCAAACACATTAAAACACATTAAAACAAGACGCCAGTAAAAATAAATAAAGTTAAACACCAGTAAACAAAGAGTGAAAGCAACTGCTCTATGCAATCAACTGATACACAATGTCCCTGTGATGGACTGTGTCAAATGCTATGTGCCATTTGATACTGTACTGTGTGTCTCATAAGCTTGGTCACAACATCCCCCCACAGATCATCCTTCAGCTGGATGGGTTCAAGACTGTTACAGAAAACATTCACCCTTCTAAGGTATCCCTAAGCACACTCATTTTGTATGAGCTCCAGAGTTGAAAAAAGGGGTACTGACTGATTGCGGCAGCGGTCCCTGAAAGAGTTGTTTCTGGACACAGGGGATGGACCAGTAGAAGAGGGACTAGTGGACGCCTCATCAGGATCCTCTGCCTCCAAACTACGATTACAAGATCTGAGGAGCAGAAAGAGAAAAGTCAGAGGAGAATATATTTGAGATCAAAGCAAAATGGTGAGTAAAAGAAAGTTTTACAAACAGCTATACAACATACTGTCACTTCATAGTCTTTACTTTTTGAAAAAAACATTTGCAAGGATGTAGTGTACCTGATAATCTGGAGGATGTTGCTGACAGTGGCTTCTTTCTCTGGGACATGTAGTCCATCTGGACCAGACCGTGACATGAAGTTGTGCTGGCCGCTGTAGTCAGACACAAACTAAAGACAGAACGACAGAGCAGGATGAATTAAACTAACATGATGTCTGATTCTAACTGCTGGAGTCAGTTCGATGACATGCGTGTAGGTTTGTGAATGCTCATGACTGTTTACTGTACCTCTATTGAGTCCTCTGTATTATCTAGAGGTGGTTTGAGGCTGATGATGCTTGCTGTTCCATCCAAGGCGTCACTCAGCTCCTTCAGAAAAACCCCACAGAATGGCACCACCTATGGTGCAGGGACAGGACAGAGAAAAACACATCCCATTATTTACTGTACTGTAATTTGTTTAATTCCAGTGGTCAGATAAGTAAGAAATAGTATGAAGTATTATAGTGCAATTAGACCATTGCATAACCAAACGTCCCAAACTTAAATAAACATCGACCCACCTTGCATCCTGGGATATTGAGAGCTCTTGTCACAACCTTCTTGTACTCAGAAGAAGATTCGTGCTGAGCCATGGCGTCCTTTAGGCTTCTCATGGTCTCGATGTCTGACTGGTCCATAAACTGCCACATCTTTAGCACCTTGCGGGACCTGGAGAACCAACAAAATCTCAAATGTCAGTTAGTGAAAGGTGCGATTCTGTGTGAGCAGCTATTTTAATTTTTTTTTAACAAAAAGATACAAAAAATTAATCTCTGTGTATTGTTTATGAGCATAGTTGAATTACTGTCTGTGTGTGCCATAACACCTGAGTCCAGCCAGGAACTCCATGACACCGTTGTAGTTTCCCATGTTCCAACAGCATTTAGCGACATGGACAAGATAGGAGAAAACTTCTCTCTTCTCCTCCATGGACCCTGCTGTCAGGATAAGCCACGTCACCCACGAACTCACCTGTGGATAAAGAGTTTTACATCCACATAATTACTATCACAATAAATATGATAAACATAGTTATATGTTTGCCATCTTTTATCACAATCAGTCAACATTCTCTGTGACACACACACACACACACACACACACACACACACACACACACACACACACACACACACACACACACACACACACACACACACACACACACACACACACACACACACACACACACACACACACACACACACACACACACACACACACACACACACACACACACACACACACACACACACACACACACACACACACACAAACTTCCTGAACCCTCTTTCAGGCGATAAAAACATCCCCCTGGCCCAGAGATCTATTACTGGGTTATGTAAGGATCTGTAAAGCCCACCACAGTCTGACTTCACAGGGACTAAATAAATATGCAACAAAGTACAACTAAAGTTTCACATGTAGAGTTTGTGTTTGAGGTTGTGAGGAAACACTGGTAAAATGTTCAATTTGTCCCATGTCACCTTTGACCTGGATTCATTCACAAGCAAGCACAGAAATCATACATAACACATGCAACCAACCCCCCCCCCCCCCCACACACAAACACACACACACACACACACACTATACACAATACAGAACCATTAACATACACTAGGTATGAAACCATAGATACTCACATATCAGCCTCAGGCACATGTGTATATACAATTTAACACACAGTATATACAGACATCTTAGATATGAGCTTCAACATACACATAACTCACTTCATAAACATATAATCTAAAGTGTTTGATAAAATGCTTAACTTAATTTGGTATACTCTAAAAATCTGGTTTTCATAATTTCAAATTTACTTGTGTTAATAGTGTTATGGTTTGTTAAGTCTCGCGTTTTTGAGTGAAAACACCACAGTGTATACATTCCTGTGTGATAGAAGCATGGGCATGAGGAGGGTTGAGGGTTGGGAGGGTAACTGTGAAAATGCAATCCATCTCAGAGAGTTAACAGTCTCCTCTAAACTGCTCTCACTAATGCAACATCTTTATTTAGTCAAACTGAGAAACATGAAAAGAGAGTTCCAAAACTTTTCTATTTTGGCTATTTGTCATGGAATTTTCATTTTTTCCTGAGCCTCAGGTATAGAAAATCACTCGTGGAGCTGGCGAGGATTCAGTGTCTTGCTCTATTACTGTATGCTTCAGTTGTACTGACAATCTTGCTGCCCTACAGTCTCTTATCTGCCCTGCTTTGAGCGTGCCAGGATGTGTGCGCCTTGCGTGAAAATCTGCTATCAGTCACTTCTAGCGTTATGACATCAAGCGAAGCCATGTCAGCGCTTGGGTTTACTTACAGTCACCATCTAAACCATTCTGGTTGCAAAGTGGCTTTTTGAACCACTACAGATCAAGGCATTTTACAGAGTTGGCAACTCCTCTGATATTCCAGATTGCACAAGTGTGTACTCAGTGTTGTGTATAAGAGATAATGGACAGGATATGAAAAGATACACATACTTTACACATACACACGCACGCGCACGCACACGCACACACGTAGCTAGCTACAAGCTGATCCCCCCTTTGATGTTTGTGTATGCGTCTGTCCGTCTGTCTGTCTCCATCTCTGAGCGTGTTATTAGTTATTTGCTTAGTATATTATTAGAACGATGACGGTCAGTTTCTCCTTGATAGATGAATTACATAACCAATGCTGACAGACAAAGTCAATGCAATAACACACACTTCTCCTGTCAAAGCTAAACACTCCCGACAGACAGAAAGGGGCCCAAACTTCTCACCCTTCCCTGCCTACAAATATTCTCTTGCCGTGCTATCCTCTTTAACTGCGTAATCTCCAACTCCCACACCTGGCTTGAAAATGAAAAGGATCAAAAAACATTACTGTAGATAGTTTTGGAGCAAAAGAATTGATTTAAATTTACAAGATTTTGTCTGTCAAGTGTGAGGAAAGAAATCCAGCTAATAATGTATCATATCATATCCTATCCTATGGATCTAGTCCAGTCCCTTGTAGAGAATATCTCTTTTTTGGAACATAGCTTATTTAAAATAAAATCCTTACTTGCAAATGTATTTCCACAAAGTGACTTTAAATACATACAAATGTTCTATTTGAGACCAAAACCCAGTAAAGAATGACTTACTGTAAAATAAGACTGCAACTAAACTATATCCATTACCAATTAATCAACCAATTATTTTCTAAATAAATTGAATTGTTTGGTCTATATGATATCAGTAAGAGGCTAAACAATCCACAAGTTCCAGAGCTCATGATGACAAATGTTTTGTTGAACCAACAGGCCAAAACCCAAAGATGGTCGGTTTACAAATGGAATAAAACAATTGAAAATATCAGTTATGACTATTTCCTTCCATTTTGCTTAATTTGCTTAAATTCACCAATTAATTAATAAACAAAATAGATGGTCCTTTTGTTGTTTATCGATCGACTAATTGTTAGACACTGCCACTAATGGTTTGTTAAAGAAAACGGCAGGAACCAACTCCCTGTAATACGGCAAGTCCCTTTTCAAAGAGATGAAAATTCATTTAAAAAATTGCAAGATCCTTTTATTTTCTAACTTAAATATTTGACACAACGCTGTCCACAATCACTGAGGAAAGCTTATCCAAACTGTGGTCATATGGAGCTAAATCGGGGCCAAATGTTTTGTTCATTCGAAAAAAATATATATAGTTGAAAAAGTAAAGCTTGAAATTGAAAATTTAAGTTTTGGTCAAAACTTGGAAAAAATAAAACCATGTATTTGAACTAAAAATAAGTGTACCAATTTTTCTTTCAGTTTGAATAAAATATAGATTCAATTCTGGAATTATTTTGAATAAATTATAAATTTTCATTTTTCACTTTTATATTTGTTTTCAGTTCCACATTTCATGTTTTCAGATTCAAAAGTTATTTTTTTTACGGCTTCAAATCTTTTTTTTACGGCTTCAAATCTTTTTTTTACGGCTTCAAATCTTTTTTTTTCGGTTTCAGATCTGTTTTTCACTTTCAGATATTTTTTTTCGGTTTGAGACTTTTGGCCCTGATTTGGCGTGGGGGCGTGGCTTCAACTCAGAGGGGCGTGGCATTATGAGTGACAGCCTATCAAAGAAGGCAGAAGACTCCTCTGTCATGTTGACTTCAGGAAATGGTGTTACTGTGAGAACTATGACTGAATGCTTTCTATCCACTATATACATGTGATTTTTACTTAAACTGATGCCAGTGACAAAGTTCCATTTAAAAAAATGTTTTGGACAACAAATGGTACCAATTACATTATAAGAGCAATAAACTGTGCCAGATTGTGCAGTTCAGCAGGAACAATGACTTCTCCCACTTCCATGTATGACTTATAGCACCACAGTATTCACTGGCACCAGCCCACAGGTAGGACATGTGAAAGATATTAGCATTTTTGAATAGATACTTTGCGACGTTATCCCCTCAGTGGCATTTTTTTTGTGATTAACACATAAAAGGAAAATAGGTGGACAGCTGGACAAAGCTGGCAATCAAGCATCGCTAGCACTAAAGTTAGCATTAACTAACGTTAGCTTCACACTAGCTGGTGTTTTTACACTAATTTCAGTGTCCAGCTCAAGTTTTTTTTACTTTAACGTGTATTGGTCTTTGTTAACCTCGGTTTGTCAGAATGACCATAACTTGACACTGGCTGCAGTGAAGAAGGTCTCCTTTTATAGAGTAGACAAATATGACTTTACATTAATGCTCTGGCCTGATAAATTACGTTTTACACTATAACGTTACATGTAACAGCATGACAGTTATGCCTTACAAAATATGCCAAGTGGGCAAACTTTGAAGGCTTCTACCACAGCCTAACTTAAGTATCAGAATACACTAACTTGTCTTTTTGTATTTGTATGTCTTACTGTCTGTTTTCTGGACCGTGTGTGTCCGTAATAAAAGCTTTGACTGATTGATTAACAAAGCGGACCAGGACAAGTTATGTTGTTTAAACTAACCATGAAAAGGTAACACTAGCAATGTTAGTTATCTATAATGTTTTACATTTATAAGGCTGTACGGCTGCAGGCAGCCACTGTCGAGTTATGGTCATTCTGACAAACAGAGGTTAACAAAGACCACTACACGTTAAAGTCAAAAAACTTGAGCTGGACACTAAAATTGGTGTAAAAACACCAGCTAGTGTGAAGCTAACGTTAGTTAATGCTAACTTTTGTGCTAGCGATGCTTCATTTCCAACTGTCCACCTATTTTCCCTTTATGTGTTAATGACAAAAAAAATGCCACTGCGGGGATAATGTCCCAAAGTATCTATTCAAAAAGGCTAATATCTTTCACATGTCTTACCTGTGGGCTGCGCCAGCAGGTTGCCTTGGCGGAGCGGACGCTATGCTGACTGCCGAGTGAATACTGTGGTGCTACATTCAATGTCATACATGGAAGTGGGAGAAGTCATTGTTCCTGCCGAACTGCACAATCAGTTTATTGCTCTTATAGTGTAATTGGTACCATGTGTTGTCCAATACAATTTTTAAATGGAACTTTGTCACTTGCATCAGTTTATTAAGTAAACATCACATGTATATAGTGGATAGAAAGCATTCAGTCATAGTTCTCACAGTAACACCATTTCCTGAAGTCAACATGACAGAGGAGTCTTCTGCCTTCGTTGTTAGGCTGTCACTCATAATACCACGCCCCTCTGAGTTGAAGCCACGCCCCCCACGCAAAATCAGGGCCAAAAGTCTGAAACCGAAAAAAATTATCTGAAAGTGAAAAACAAATCTAAAAACCAAAAAAAAAAGATTTAAAAAAAAAAAAAAAAGATTTGAAGGCGTAAAAAAAAATAAGTTTTGAATCTGAAAACATGAAATGTGGAACTGAAAACAAATATTAAAGTGAAAAATGAAAATTTATAATTTATTCAAAATAATTCCAGAATTTAATCTATATTTTATTCAAACTGAAAGAAAAATTGGTACACTTATTTTAAGTTTGAATACATGGTTTTATTTTTTCCAAGTTTTGACCAAAACTTAAATTTTCAATTTCAAGCTTTATTTTTTCAACTATATATATTTTTTTCAAATGAACAAAACATTTGGCCCTGAATTAGCTCCATATGGTCAGACATTCAAAGCTAAGACAGAATACTCGGACAGTATTCTCATCTTGTTCGGAGAGTGTCACGATTTGAAGCCAGCTTAATCGCTGTCTTCATCGCTGTCTTCAAAGAGAGAATCACTGTTGTCATTTGACTCTTGTTCCACTGTGCCCATATATGGCTACAACAAACGTTAGATTTTTTTGCGTGTCTCTCCTCTCGACTTAAATGAAAACCAGCTGATGTGAGAGGCATGCAACTTAAAGATGACATCATCATTTCCAATCAATCTCGCCCTCTCTCGCTTTCTCTGCCTCAGCAGTACAGTGTTGTGATTGTTTATTCTCGAAGTCACTCACCATAAAAGACACAAGGCCCAGGAGAGTAACTTCAGCCAACTTACACCCCTGAAATGAAGTAAGTGTGTGTGTGCGCGCTTGTGTACACACAGAGTGTGTGCATCAGCCATGAGCTGATAAGTTGCTATGACTCGCACGGCACATACCACAATGCAAATCCAGCTTTAGGAAAACACAATTACTGGTCTGCTAAGCTCTTCAACCTTTCACATTCATGTCAAATCGCAATACACGCGTTTTCATTGTCTCTGATGATGTCATTAAGGGGAGGTCATAAAAGGGCACTCAAGCACTGTTTTTTTTTTTTATTATATATTTTCCCAATAGTTAAGAAGTGCTCTCTTTCAACATGAATAACATCTCTAAAAAGGTCTTGTTAAAGAAGTTGTTCAAGGCATTCAGCAGTCACACCATTAAACTATTCCACATAGTGTGCTGATTGGCATCAAGTGATCTCATCCAGACTTAAATCCTGTAGTAAAAACTTAACTGGTGAGATATAATCCGACTGTGCGAGGTTACTATAATGAATCACTGCCTTTAAAACTCTTAAAAGGTGACACAAAAAAGGGTAAAATATGTGGATGTCAGGTTTGAAGTAGAGCTGAAACAATTCAAGTCAATCGCCAGAAAATGAATCTGCAACTATTCTGATAATCGGTTGCATGTGTGTGAAATAGACAACAAAGAGATAAATAAAGAGAAATAATTTGAGAAAATGCATGATAATCCGATAAACCACATTTTATACAAGCGGGCTTCTCACCTCATTGAAGCGCGCCACCAGGTCCTCCACAGCGTTACTTCGCTGAGCACTCTGGGTAGGCATGGCAGGCACTGAAAGTGAAGCCTTGAGGTTTGGGTGCCGTTTGGTTTGACACTCGGGACTGCCCAGGTCTCGAGTGAGGAAACAGAGGTAGTCCAGGGGAAAGACCTGCAGGAAGGAACAGACGAGTGAATTAGAATTACTGCCAGCTTAGAAATGAACTCTCTTGTGATGTTAGTTATTTTCTCCTCATCTTTTCTCAGCCAACATCCACCCAGTTATTACAATCAAACTGATGAAAATATTCTTCATATTTTTTGGTCCCAGATATGCGTTTGTGTGTGTGTCCACCCACCCGTTGGTAAAGCTGCTGCTCTTGCTCGGTTAGGATGCAGGCAATCTCCTCGGGGAACTGAACAAGGTGGCGCACCTCCACCAGCTCCTTACTGATCCCACTGACACTGGGAGGAAGAGAGCCGCTGCTGGTCATACTGTTGGCCAGCTGACGCTCTGGATGGACAGATGAAGAGGAGCAGACAAAAGAAGAGAGAGATTAAGATTTTTACATTGCTGATCCTACTTTTTCACATAACATATCACAAACTAGCTGGTATTTGAGGCGCACAGTGAGAGAAAAAGCCTGTTGAACTCATAAAAACAATGAAAGAGTTGAAGAGGAGGACGAGAGAGAAGGGTTACAGGAAGAAAAGAAAGGAGTATGAGTTGTCATCACTAGCAGAGACCGCTTCTGTTTATACGAGAAAATTTAAAACATTAGAACATTATCTAAAAGTTTTAAGCTTTAGTCTAATGTGCATCTCTTTTACAGGATTAACCTGAATGCCTCAAGTCTTCCGATCCATCAATCCCTGCATACCACACATATTCTCTCCCCCTCGACTAAGCCTGCACGCTGCCCCCCTCCAGAAGTAAACAGCATTGATCACCTGCCAGTTCCTGTGTTTGGATTTCAGTTAGGTCCATTAGTTGGTCTGTTTACACACACACATATGCAAACCCGTCCTCATCTCTGCTAACAAAGGACTAATGGACAGTTTTCTACACTGGTGCTGTAGCTGCCAGGTAGACATACTGTACATTGCCGGGATGAATGCCACATAAACTAACAGGCTTTTCCACTGCAGAAGCTTTTCCAGGAATCATTTGAGGGACTCCCTGCATTTTGATTACAGAAATGAGAAAACCTATTCTAGTCACTGGGACATTGTTTCTGCACTATATGGCACAGAAATCAGTTTAAAACAAATAAAGTATACTGTACAATGTGTATAGGCAAGGAGATTGAACACCAGGAATTGAACAGATTCTGTCTGCTCATTGTCGTACAAGCATAAACACACACACACACACACTCTAGTGTGTTTATACACATATGCGGACGCACACTTAAAGGTTGTCCTTGGTAACCCTTGAGATGTGCAACAGGTAACCATAGCAACAGCAGTGACTGCTCTGCAGGAGCAAAACTTGCTTATTTACACAGTTTGATTTGTGGATCCGGCCTCACAGCTTCTGTAATGAACTCTCAGTGTGTGTGTTGTGTGTGTGTGTGTGTGTGTGTGTGTGTGTGTGTGTGTTTGTGTGTGTGTGTGTGTGTGTAGGACAACAACATAGACAGACTGAGCATAAGACACAGTTAAGAATAAATGGGAAGTGAGAAAGGAATGCAAAGAAGTTGAAAGTGAAGATTAAAAGAAATAGAAAAACTGGTGGTTGTTTGAACAGAGAAAAGATCAGTGAAAATGAAAATAGAGGAAACAGAGAGAGGAAAAATGAGAGAAGAGGACAGAGATAAGATAGAGGAAGGAAGGGATAAGTCAAATAAGTGGAAATTGTGTAGTTTACACTATGCAGCAGGCATGAGCTATCTATCACAGTTAGAGAGACAGCGTAATCCACTAAATCCTTTAAATTTCCGACACAGAGAGTGACTGAAGGTTATGAATGATGGTTCATTTATAGAGACCAGACCTGCAACATATTTCTCATTGACATATGTCCATTAAATGAAAAAGGAAAATGTGTTTCTGAGAGCCCGACGTTCTGAGACAACAGAGAATATATGGCCAGTAAATTAAGTTGCATTCTGGAGAAAACTATCATGGTTACTAAGTAGCTATTTCACAAAAGCACTATGGTAATAACAATGTGGTAGCCTACATATCACACTATGCAGTCGAGATGTGAACTTTCATCTGGTTCACAACATTTGTCTTCCTATTGTATGGCTCAGGTTATTAAAAATGGCATAAAAATAAGATTATGAGACGATGATATTAGTACAGTTTAAAAACTATAAAATCTTCCATCGCTCACGCATACGAGTAATATCTCCTCATCTCTTGCCCAGAACTGTTTTTGCAATCTTTTGAAGTGGAAATGAAGACACCATCAAATTAGTAATATGAATTTCATGACCATGCAGAGGACTCAATTATTCATGTATTAATGCTTTAAACTAGGAAACACGCAGGCAGACAAGGCTGTCAGACAAAGCAGTGACATAAGGGTCTTAAGAGATTCTGAAGAACCAATAAAAAAAAAATGTGTATTGAAACAGAAAACAGATCACAACCATAACATGTTGACAATAAAGTAAAACAACTGAGGTACTTTCTTTTTTTTTTCTTTTTTTAAATAAATGTTAAAAAAATAAATTCCAAAATGTAATAATGTTAAAAAGCGCCAAAGACCTATATTCTAAAAAGAAACATTGTTTTCTGGCAAAGCAATGGGTCCCAAATAATTAATTAAATTAATGGATTAAAAACTGTATTAGAATTTGTTTTTTTATTATTTGCTTTATCATGTGTTATTCATGAAATGCTTAACTTCTGCCTGCAAAGCTTCACACAAACTGTGCAATATCAGTAATGACAACAGAGAACTGCTATGAATAAACACTAAAGACTGGATGGAACAAGATCTTGATGAATGTATCTAATATAATCTGTTATATGACAAAAAAGACCCCTGGCCCATTACAGATCATAAACACTAGTTTCAGAAACACCGTTTAGCAATACCGAGCATACAGCACTCCTGCTGTGAGACTGAGAGAACATGAACCTGGACTAATTGACCATGATCTCCCAGTGATTTCTAAGCATGGGTTTACTCCTATGTAATGCATGCTGAATACGAATACCCTGTGGGGGTGTGTGTGCATGTGTGTCATGTATCCGGGGTTGATACATCAAAAACATCATTTTAATATTTCATGTGTGATGTCTGATCAAAAACTAAACCAGTTATTGTTCATTTTTCTGTCTCAACTAGGGCTCATGTTTAGAGGGTTGGAGCGCTGCATGTTTACCCTTTTAAAATAATAGTCATACTTTAATAAAACTTAAAACTTTAATAAAATCACACTGAAGCTGAGAAAATTGCAACTATGTGTGTGTTGGTTAATTTTAATGTCTGGAATTTAAAAGACACTCTGTGTCATGACCTGATTCTTTGTTAGCCCTGACTATAACAAAGGAACCCTGAACATAGACCCTGCCGTCTTTCTTTGCCGGCCAAGTGCACACGTACGCACTGTTCTCACAACAACGTTTAGAGCTGATGACAACTTCCCTGCTGGAGTATGTAGGGCACTCAAACAGGTGCAGCACAAACAGCCTCAGGCGAAGGACTGTTAATAAATTAGCCTTTGAACCTACAAATACAAATCGTGCATGTAAAATCATTTCTATTCAAAACATCAACAAACTTATTTTGCTTTCTGTTTTGGGGGTGAAAGATTAAACACTCCACAACACTAACATCTGAGACCTGATCCACTGTAGTATTGCATCATCACATGTGTAACTCTGGAACGCACTATATTTTGAGTGTATGTTAAGTATTGTACGAGAAATACACCAAAATGTCCCTTTAAAATCTCTATATAGTAAAATATCACTGATGATATATAGTGCAATTTCTAGTCAAACTGCAGCATTAGGCCATTTCCCTTCAGGGTCATACGCACACTTGTGCAAATAAAAGTAGTATCAAGTGGTAGCAACAAACATACAAAAACAAATAGCCTAAAGACTCATAATACACAGACTTTGCCAAATACACAGACACACAACAGCAGCAGCAACAATAAATATTGATATGTCTGACTGCTGACAACACAGTTATCACAGGGAGTTTCCCTCTTGGACCAGATGTGCAGACTGCATGCACACGGAACCACGTGTAGACATAAATATACTGTAACATTTAGGTTTTCCCTAACCTTTCTTTATGATGTAGATAAGAAGTACGGACTGACTAAGCAAAAGACTCCTTGTTATGAATCCAACGGTCAAATTAGAGCATAAAATAAGCCACATAATTAAGTTAAATAACAATTAAGTACGGTTTTAGTCCAAAATGTTTGCTTTATACTATTCTCTTCATATAAGAGGTATCGGGTCAAACTATACTGTGAATGAGGCCCATTTAAAGTGCAAAGGAAAAACACAAAAAAAAAGAAAGTGGGGCCTTTACCAAATTAGTTCAGTGTCTCTGTGTAACATCACAGTGACTTGACACAAATCAGATGGAACATGTGGGGGATTGTGGTAGTTTTGTTTTTAACTGTAAGGTGTGTTGCTGTAACCTCAGAGACAAAACAAATCCATAGCCTTGTGTGACATCAGTGCTTAGGGTCAATAGAATGTGAAGTTGCCCAGAGATCCTGAAATTCTTGACTGTCATCCTGTGAGGTTTCTGGTATGAAGGGGGCACAGTGCACAACACTTGCATACTCGCACACATTTTCAAAACTGCTGCATCATCCATCACATTTAAATACAATTGTCAAAAGTTTGAAATGAACTGCAATGTGACTGCCCCCTGCAGTTTATATTAGATACACATTGCGTAGGAAAACCCTGACGAACTTCCGGCAAATTTAAGATTTGCTCTGCAAGACAGTCTGGCAAAGAGCCCATTGAAGCTCATTTCCAATTTTTCCAAATCGAGGCACCAATCACAACCGTTGAGGTGGGCTTTACATGATGACGATAGCGCAGCGAAGGCAAGCAGCTTTTTGTTTACATTCAACATGACGACCACCTGAAGTGCAGCAACCCGTTGATGCCGCTGTCGCTGCTACGTCACCCAGATCGTTGGTCTGATTGGTTGAAGGACTATCTAATGCGCCCAGAGGCATTTGAGCGGCGTCCGTTGGTGACGCCCCTTTGGAAATGAGCCGTGAATGAACCTTGCCCAGACCCACTTTCAGTTACAACTGAGAGTGGGTCTGGTGTCAACCAGGCTACCGATCACAGTGGAAAATGTGTTTTGAATTCACAAATTAATAAAGTCTTGCAATTCAGTATGTAAAATATAAAGTGAAACAAAAAACTAATCACTAAAGAGCATGCTGGTCCATGGTCTTACTTAGTCACACTCTATGCCAGTGAACAAAGCAACATTAACATCTTTCAAAACAGTGACATTTATATTAAAGACATGAAAACACAGTTTTTAAAGAGGATACAAATGGCACGTTGAGGTACAATTCAAACACAAAAGGCCACAAGTCCTGCCAAGACAGTTAAGCACACATTGAAACTGTGAGCTTGCATTTCGCAAGGTAACATGCACCGACTACATATAACATTTTTTTACTAAACGTGTAATATTTCTTTAAGACACAGCTGAGCAAATTACTTGCTATCATAATCAGATTCCCTGATTACCATGTAAACAAATGGTTCAGATACTCCTTTTTAATGAATTAGGTCCCTCTTGATTTCTCATACGCAACAACTAAGTGCTGACCACACTAGACAACATACAGTAGTCCCTATTCACATACACACAAAGACACTACATTTAAAAAAGAAAAATACATGCACAGACTTATTTCATGTGTACTACTCAGTCAATGTTACAATTTCTCTCAGCTCTGCGAAGACACCGGCAGCCATACTGTAACTCACATTTCCTCTACTCACTGATAAGCTTGTAGTCCATTCTGTGAGAGTGCTTCATGGTTGCTAGATACAGCTGGCCACTCTGCTTCCACACAGTTTGAGTGCCAGAGCGAGGGACTTGTCTGCTTTTGAGCCGTCAGTCCCGTCTCTACTGCAGCTGCTCTCTCTCTCTCTCTCTCTCTCTCTCTCTCTCTCTCTCTCTCTCTCTCTCTCTCTCTCTCCATTTCTAGCTTACACTCCCTCCAACTTGCGCTATATCTTGTCATGTCTATTGCTCTTTTTCACTCACCTGGCTTCTCTCCCTTTCCTTATCAGCAAACAGTCTTTGCTCTCTCTCCTGACTACAATCACTTTCTCTCTCTCTCTCTCTCCCGCCCACTCTTCTCTGACACCATACATAGTTCACAGCCACGCGCTAGAGTTAGACCAGCCAGACCATCCCTATGCACAAACATTTATATGGACAGACTGTAGAAGCAATACAGGATAACAACAGATCCAAAAATATGTTCCCCTCTCTGTCTCCCTCTCTCATCTCGTCTCATACACAGAATCACTGGATGGAAAATGTTATAATTTCTGTATTTTGGGAAAACAAGATTCCCATGATGCGACAAGTCACAGAAAGGCGGCGATTTTTACTGCTGTTTACACGATACTTCCCAATGTGTCTTTAACGACTCTATTCAGTTTATTTCTGTTTAAGTTCTGCAACAAGTCTAGTCAACGAATATATTAACAGAAATGTAGTTGACCAGTTTGCCAATTGTTTAAGTCATTTATGAAGCAAAAATGCCACATATTCTCGGGTTACAGTATCTTAAATGTGAGGCTGCTTTTCTCTGCTTTACTACATTGAAATTTGAATGTCTTTGGGTTTTAGACTGTTGGGTCTGACAAGGCAAACAATTTGAGGATGACACTTTGCACTCTGGGAAACGGTGACATGTTATCAACTAAACAATAAATCTAAAATATAATTAACAGATTAAGCAATACCAAAAATAATTTGTTAGCGGCAGCCCTACACTGTACAGTATAAATGTAGGTTGGATAAAGCATGTTGCCCTATATTTGTTACTCAGTATGAAGGGAGCAGAAATGATTAACTTACATGCTGCTGTATCATTTTGCTTAGAGAAGGGGTCTTAAAATATTGACTACAGTATACCTTATGAGCTGTCTGTCTGATACAATGAGTGTAACATTCCCTCCAACCTAACTGGAAAACATGCTGTCATTTGTCACAGAAACAGCTAGCAAAATATTATCTTTCATTTCACCAGACCTAATGCACAAACATGGTATATTTGTACAGTACTGAAATGTAAAAAAAAAAGAAGAAAAAAAAGAATGTCACAATCCCATCTAACAAACGTTCAGAAGAGTATTTTTAGCAATTATGGCCATGTTAACAATATGTGTTCTTGAAATCCTTGAGACTTCCCTCCAGTATGATTCCCCACCACATCTGCTGTCAATGCCAGCAGGCAACACAATGTACAATGCCGACAGAGAGGAAGAGGGAGAAAGAAAAAAGAAAGAAACAGCAATATTGAGCTGGAAGGATGGCAGCGTATTACAGAGCTGCCTACTTCCTTTTAGCGGTACAGTAAATTGTGCTATAAAGGAAGCGATGTAAAAAAAAAAAAAAAAAAAAAAAAGGTCTTTAACCACTCCTATTTATAGTTCACATAAATATGGCAAATCCCAGTGCTCTTCAGTAAAGTTGTTCTTTGTACTTAAATAACTGTGTACAGTAGGGCTGCCACCTCTTAGTCAATTAGTCAACTAATCGGTCGTTTTGGTTTGAGTCGACTAAGATTTCTTTAGTCGATTAGTCATTTTTTATGCTTATTCATGCTTAATTATTTATTTCCAAGAAACTTCTGAGTACATTTATGGTAAACACAAGATTTAAAGTGGTGCTTTTGCGGGATTAATTGTGGAGAAACTCAGTTTTACAGATGGTTAATTAACTACATTTATATTGTGTTTTCTAGTCTTAACCACATCTCAAAGCGCACAGCTCTGTCAATTAAATCAACTAATCGATTAGTCGACAAAATCGTATAAGTGTTAGTCGACTAAGAATTTCTTTAGTCGAGGACAGCCCTAGTGTACAGTATACTTTGACAGTAAATGGGACAACAGGAGATATTTAATTCCAAAATGACACATCTACTATTTGAAGAATAAGAAATACTCCACAGACCTATAGGATCACTTTATTATTAACTGACAGCTGTGCTACCCTTGCTGTTGTGTGAACTCTTTTTGTTTTGTTATTTATGACCATGTTGTAACTGTTTTGTTTGAGGTTGTTAGTGGGTTCACGGTTTCTTCAATTTTGATTTCTTGCTTATACCTGTGACTTATTTATTGTGTAAATGGACTATTTGTGTCTTCTAATTTTGTTATTGCGATTATTGTGATTTATTTTCACACTGCGAATCTTTCACCTCTTGCCTGTTTCACAGATCCATACTGCAAATGAGAATATATAAACGAATGAATGAATATGGTGTTTTGCTGTCTTCTAAGGCTGCAACTAACAATGATTTTCATTATTGATTAATCCGTCTATTTTTTGGATTGTTTGATCTATGAAATGACAAAAAATAATGGCCGTCACAACCTGGCAGAGCCCAAAGTGACGTATTAAAATGGCAGCACATCATTTTTCAACCATTTCTTTCACAATACTGCTAGATTATTATATAAGTAGTTGGTGGCATCAAACGTTTTACTACAAAGACAAGCTCCACGAAACTACAACTGCTCCTAATTACTGACATATTCATGAGTGAATTTTCTCCTCTCTATTTCTCAGTATCCCTACCCCAGTGCTTATGCAGCACGCACACAAACACACAACCTTGACCTTACCCTTGACTTACCCAGTTAACATTTTTTCTAACACCAGTATTTGTCTTTATAGGTGTCAATGGTTTACCCTCACAACAAAAGCCTGTCATACTGACCCAGACATGTACTGACTCAACCTGTAAACATAATTTATCATCTCCAAAACGTCCTTCCTGACCTGCTACTAAAACCAAATGACTGCTCTGCTGCGGAAAGACATAAGTCATTCATATATACATCAGAGGAACCAGCAAAGGTCTAACAGGTCTCTAACTTGGAGAAGGTCTAGAAAAGCATTCCACCTATCACCACTCACATTAAAACGCTAAGAATACACAGAGGATGGCCAGGCGATTATTCTGGTACGTGCCAGAGCCTCAAGTTTGTTAAGTTGTGCTTCCAGTCCAGTTTTGCTACTACTCTACTGAATCTAAAATCAATACCTTATTAGGACAGGATACGATAGAAATAGGAATTATATACACAAAGACACTGCATACACCAAGGAAAAATTTAGGTGTTTATTTTCAATCACAACCTCTGTATCTCATAGTAAGTTCGTCAGATTTATGGGAAAACAATCTCATAATTACAAGATCCATACTATATTAATGCAATTTTTTTTTAACTACTCTCAGAAACTGAGAATGACAAAATAATGTTTAATTCTAAAATATGATACACTGTAAAGAATAACCAGCATTTGTCAAACCTAACACCTGCTCTGCTGGCATAAACACATGTATTATTTAATACCGAGACCTTTACATAAATATCCATCTAAACCTTTAACTGTGATATGCAATTACCACCAAGATGAAGAAGAAAAAGTAGGTGTCCTTCTCTTTTGTTGGCACGACAGGTGCATTTCTGCTTAAGGAAGAGGATGAAGGCAAAAAGAAATAAGGAAAAGAAATGTATGGAGAGAGAACACAAAAGCTTTTGTATAGAGGTGACATATACAGTAAGTGACCCTCACCAGGATAAAAAAAAATTAATTCTTTGATTTCCAGAGGACAGACAATGGCGCACACACATTTCGAAAGCCCCATGTCTATTTCGAACCCAGTCAAACAACAGATGAACAAATTCATCCCCTAGATTCTGTGTGAAAAGCTAGCACAAACTGAAAAGACTGACCTAAAAATGCATAATAGATCTCTTTATTCAACACCCTGGTTCCAAGGTTGTACAGTAAATAAACAGGCACAAGCGCTTTGTCTGCTAAGGCAGAAAAGTGTTATATAAGCGTAGTCCATTTACACTTATTTTTGCTGGTAGGTTTTAGGTGTTTTAGGCTCCTTTTAAACTGAATTACAGAAGTTAGGTTGAGAAAAGGCTTTTTTGCTAACGCATGAGAGAATAAGAACAGGTTGTTACTGTATGTAGAAACACTGAAGAGAGGAACAATCCCATAAATGGTAAGAAAGCAATAACTACACTAGCACTATTCAAATTTGAAACTTAAGTCAGACCTTCCCAAAGTATTCAAGATAATGAACTATCTTTTATGACATCTGATAATTACTTTCACCTTACAAACTATGCCTTATCTTAATTGCCATGATGGAGTAGTTAGTTCTTGCAAAAAAGAAAATTAGTTTTTCTAAAGCCACTCTTTCGTTTGATTCTTTTTAAGCTTTCATCACTGCACTCAGCAAGTTAATTAAAACCTTTAAAACAGCTAAACAACAGTACTGTATATGTAATTGCTTTGTTACAGGGACATAATGTCTGCTTTCTGGTACACAAAACATGAAATCATATAAATGGCACAGCCACAAAGGTGGTTAACGTGCGAGTGAAAGGTAAAGATGAATGGCAGATTGAAAACAGACAACCTTGTGTGTAATGATGTGATAATGGAATTACAGTAAGTCTTCTCTAAGGTAATGCTCCTGGGCAATATCTGGATAGCTCTGGTACTAGATTAGAGAGACAGAGAAAGTTAGACAGTGAGTCTCTCATGCTGTGTGTGTGTGTGTGTGTGTGTGTGTGTGTGTGTGTGTGTGTGTGTGTGTGTGTGTGTGTGTGTGTGTGTGTGCCTATGAAAACTTAGTCCTGCCAAAACTTCTAAGCTGCTATGTGTGCGCGTGTCTGGCTCTATTCTGTTTCCTGTAACACCCATTAGAACAGAACGCAGTGTCATGTTGAAGATATGTGTTGTATGTGTGTGTGTGTGTGTGTGTGTGTGTGTGTGTGTGTGTGTGTGTGTGTGTGTGTGTGTGTGTGTGTGTGTGTGTGTGTGTGTGTGTGTGTGTGTGTGTGTGTGTGTGTGTGTGTGTGTGTGTGTGTGTGTCTGTGTGTTTTGCATCCAAAAGCTTGTCTGACAAAAATAAAGTTCTGTTTTATTAACATGATTAAAAAGGAAGCAAGTCAGAGAAAAATGCATGTGTGTTTGTGTTTGTGCGTGTGCGTGCGTGCGTGCGTGCGTGCATGTGTGCGTGCATGCATGCGTCTCCTTGATCTTGCCAGAGACAGTCTGTCCCCTGGACCAAAGCCAGTGGAAATTAACGTCGGGATCGGCTTACATTTATGTCATACGTAACATCAAGAGAGAGAGAAGGTGGACAGACAGTTACCAGCTATGCAACTGACCAACAACCCGACTGGTTGGAAGATGAAGTCGTGGAGAGTATGAGAGAGAGAGGACATACTATAAACATGATGAGAATGTTTATTTTCTTGTCTCATTAAGTTTTACAATTGTCATTCTCAAGGCATTTCAGAAACAAGGCTATGAAATGCTGGCAAACGTGTGTGTGTGTGTGCGTGCGTGTGTGTGTGTAAGGTACATTCATTCATGTGAGTGTGTCTCCTAAGCTTTTCAGAGGAGCATGTTTGAAGTGCATATGACCTCTTTTCAGATGTTAAGACATAACCTGGTGTGTGTGTGTGCATCAGTGTTGTGTGGACCCTGTGATGTCAGGAGGCTTTTTCTTCTTCCTGTGCATCTTACACCACTTCAGCGTTGTGTGTGCATGTGTGTCTAAATTGGAGAATGGAGTAGAGAGAGAGATAGAGACAGAGACAGAGAGAGCGAGAAGGAGAAGGGACAGCAAAGGAAATAAAGAGAAAAGTAAAAAGGAAAGGGCAACCACAGAGATCAACTATATACTTCTCCCGACCCAAAACTGCTGTGGATAAGGGACCATGTTGGAAAACAGTAGAGAGGAAGAGAAAAGAGTGGAGCCGTGAACCTTTTCTTCTCAGAATCAAACAGATACAGAATCTCTGACCAAAGTCCCTGCTTCACTTCTCATGAAATGCAATGCTCCTCTATTTATTAGCAGATTAACATCTAGTATGAAACTGTTGATTTATACTATTGTTGGAACACACACTTTACATAAGAGACAATACAACTGAATGCAGAATATTCAGCATTTTCTAAAGTACAACACCCACCTTTCAGCACGGCGTGGCTGTTGGGGCCCTGGGGCAAAGGGTAGGGCAGAGCGGAGCGGGCACCGAGAGCTGCCGTGGCCTCTAGTAGGGCTCCGGTCAGCAGGGAACACACCGACGTCCTCTGGCCACAAGCAAAAAACCTAGAAATAAATAACAAGTGGAAACGAGGAAGAAAAAAAACACAGTTAAGTTTGCCTGTGATTCTAATCTGAACATTGGCATGCCCAGTGATATAGCCAATTGTCTGTTCACTTACATCTATAATATGCAAAATAACAGCTTAACTTTTGCAGTGTTACAAATGTGTAACCGGAAGATCTCTGTGACGTATGCATGCATACATATACAGAATGTTAAGTAATTGTAAATGCCAATTGCAGGCTACAACTCACGTTTTCTTCATTGTCAATTAATTAACTGGTGAATGAAGGGTCAGAAAATAATTACAAATCCCAATCACAATTTCCTAAAGCCCAAGGAGATGCCATCAAATTGCTCGTTGTTGTTGAAAGGCAAAGATGTTCAGTCTATTATCCTTGCTGCAAAGAGTGCATTTCTTTTGTGTCATTTTTAACCCTAGAGTCAGTCTGTTTTCCACCAACTTGTTTTATAAAACCAGCACCCTAGAAATCCAGAGTTCTCGCGAGAGCACAATTTCAATTTGCTCAGCGAGTCACTCTGGCATCGAGTAATGATGCTCTTTAACTATGCCCTTGTAGCCGAGCTGCACCAATCACATCGGTGTATCTGATATAGGCGTGCCAGAGGCGAGCTAAACAGAAGACGACAGCGCTGCGACGTCAAAGTCATTAGTAAACATTGCAAGATGGCTACGGATGAACACCAGTTGTCTGAAACGGCTTTGGCCACTACAATAAACAAATTAGACTTGGCTTTTTATCTAAAAGAGGAACAGGAGATGGCGCTCAAATCGTTCCTTTGCAAGAAGGATGTTTTTGCTGCTTTGCCGACTGGATACGGCAAGAGTTTAATCTACCAGTTAGCTCCGCTGGTAGTTAAGTGTATGGGGCTTAGCGAATACGTCACCCTGTGTATTGTTGTGATTGGTCGTAGTGTTATCCAATTGCGTGCAGTGAGATTTTCAAATGCATGCTTGGTGCCGCCCCTCGAGTTGGACCATTTTCATTACTCAATGCCAGACCCTTAATCTTTCGGATTTGGGTCTGGATTTCCAGTCTACATTACAGCTGCTATAAATTACAATATTTTTCCTTTTTTTTTTACCTTTAAGTTACTGTTAATTAGCTACCTTTACTTAATAATAAAAAAAAAAAATCAGCATCTCCAGGACTCAGATTTGTATTGGTTATAAGAACAACTATATCAGACAAAAAAATGGATACAAACCTAAATGGATGAAAAGGAGGACAATGGAAGGGGATCAGGTCCGGTCTGGCTGGGCTGGTGCCGTCGGTGTGCGATGGCCAGCGAGACTCTCTGAGACACACACATCCAGGGCAAGACGGCAGGAGCTTTTTGGCGAAATAAATCAGGTTGAGTTCCTCTCTGTCCTGCACATAGTTGTTAACCTGTTGAGGAAGTCATTGACAAATGTGTCACTGACTTAAGAAAGTTACATTTATATAAATAAAGGTTCCATTTTCATAAAGCGTCCACAGGTACAGTGAAGCACAGTTAATTCAGTAAATTGTTAAGGCCGATCCTGCTTTATCAACCTTGAAGTATGCAATACCCGGAATAACTCAGAATAAAGAGATAAATAAATAAAGATGCAAAAGCTTTCTGGCAAAAATCACCTCATCCGGTGCCGTTTTTCACCTTTCAGACAGTTACACAACGTTTGAATCAGAGGTCATTGTCATCAGCTCCTCTCTCCTCTCTCTGGCCATTATTGGAAGCAATTTCCTCTCCGCAGAAGAGAAATCAAAGCGTGAAAAGGAAGAATTAATAAAGACAAATACCACTGAGGCACATAACCAAAAGAAAGGTGGGAAAGGGACAGAAAACATCACACAGACAGATACGTGTAGGTATATAGAGCAAGGAGAATAATGAGGAGATGGAGAAAAGGAAGGTGGGAGGCAAGAGAGAAAGAAGAGACGTCACTGAAGATTTTTAACCGAGCGAACATTTTGACCTTAAAGAAAAGCCTCCTCCTCCTTCAGTTCACACTCTTCTCGGAACAAAATCTATCCGACAAAAAAGGAAACACTTATCCAAACCAATTGACTTGTACTTTGTCCTTATGTGAACCGGCAGATGAGCTCTTTGGGCACAAATTTCAGAGAAAAGCCATTACGGCAACATTTTGTGGCACTGTAAGTGGGCGCTAATGCCTTCAGCGGGGGTGGATATTACAAAATTGGGACAAAATCGATACTGGTGACAGAGTGGGGGGATGAATGCAATACAAGTTTAATGAGAAAATACGGCGCGGGCGTAATCGTCAATAAGCCCTTCTTCATAATAATGCCAGGAAGGAGGTAGGTGAAGGACATCACCCCCCCCCCGCCCCCGAGGATTATGGTGTTAAAGGTGCTCTAAGCAATGTTGGGTGACGTCACTTCTTGTTGACGTTCAAAGTATTGTCAAACAAAATGGAGGCTAGGTCGCCCCTCCCTCCTCCTCATCCCGCCCCCTCCCCTCCGTGTTCTAACCCCCCAACCCCCACCCCCAAATCCTTCTTGTCGGTTATTGGCTGGAACACTGTTATGTTTCGTGGTGCGTGTCTACAGAGACCGCGTTTTTTTACAGTGTGTTCAGGGGACAGGCAGCTCGCGGATAGTGAGATGTCTGCTGTATGAGACAAAAAATGTTGTAGCCTAAAAAATGCGTGACTTCACTTAGATCACCCTTTAATTCTCAGAGTTTAGTACATGTGAATCTGTGTTCAGTTGGCCCACTACTTGTCTCAGCAGGATTTGTTTCCTGCATTGGGTGTAGGCCTAACTGTTGTCAGATCTGGGCCGTCCCGGGGGAAAGGAGACATACCAGCCTGCACGTTTAAAGAGTGAGAGAGCCAACGTGAAGGAGAAGGAGAGAAAGGGTGAGATACAAAGAAACACACGCACGCGTGCAACGTACAACATTATGAAATAAATTGATTGAACACTTTTAGACAAACAGCGTCTTGATTTTTTTTTCCTTTTCCTTAACCAGACCATTCTCTGACTCACATTTCTGGTAAAAGACCTCATTTTTAAAAATCAGCATCTAGAGACTGTGCAGGTCCACTTAACTGACAAAAAGTCTAGTACTTTAACAGTGTATTTTTCCACATTTAATACCAAAATAGCATGCTTGGCCTGGGTTGTACATATCACTCATGCCTGCCATGTTATTTACTCTGCATTTAGATGGGCAGCTTTTCAGTTAATTAGCTGGATTTTTTTGTTTTCCCGTCACTAATAAACTAATAAAACCCAAAGAATTCATTTGTAGAGAAGTTTGAATGCTATTTCACATTGCTTGAATATTTCAGTACTATGTATCGAAGCAACAGAAATATCAATGGATTGGTAAGTAGCTGCAAACAGCCCTAAAAAACAACTAATAAGGACTTTTGCAGCGTTCTATTTACCTCGGAACTCGGATTTTCCGAGGTCAAAGTCGGAAACACGTCCCCTGACCTCAGATTTCCGAGTTCGGAACTCTGACAACCTCGCAGTAGCCCGAGCTCAAAATCCAACATGGCTGCTCCCTGTATCAACAGTCGTGAAAGCTGCAGTAACATAAAGTTATAAGCACTTCTGTCTTCTTTGTGTCACTAAATCAGTCGTTCACACAGGCATGTTCAACTTCTATCTGTGGACATGTTGTTACGCTGCTAGAGCTAATGAAGACAATGAAAATCTAACTAACGGAACGCATTCAACTCGGGTATGACGTCATTCCCAGCTCCGGCTTCCGAGTTCCGAGGTAAACAGAACGCGTCATTTGTCTCTGCTTATGTGTCCTGCTTATGAATTTTGGCAGTTAAACACCTTATTAAGGCAACTAGAGATGACCACTGTCTAAATCAAGGATCAATAGAGCCAACAGATTTTTTTTTAAAGATAATTATACTGCAGTTGACATTTTGCGCTGGTTCAAGACTCTTAATACAAGATTTTTTAAATATGACTTTGTGACAATGAATGAATGACAAGTGAGTGTTTTCCTTTGGATTGTTATTACTGTTGTCAACAACTAGCATGAAAGCATTTGAGAAACAAGGAAACCTAACTTAGTAGCTCTTTCACGCAGAAACACACAACCCACTTAGTGTGTTTGATGTAAACCTCTGTGCTACGTTGGTGAATTTACAGATTAAACTACTAAAAAAAGTGATTACTAAAAGGAACAAGTTTTGTTACAAGTTTATACAAGTAAAAGTAAATTTCCTAAAAATTAATACATTTTCTTTCTTAACATGAAAACATTTTTAAAATATAGGGCCCTATTTTAACGATCTGAAATGCAAGTATGAAACGCAAAACGCAAGTAGCTTTGTGGGCGGATCTTGGGCGCTGTTGCTATTATACCGGCAGGATAAATGAGTCTTGTGTAATTTCTTTGTAATTATGTACAGTTTGCAAAAATGGGAACTGCTGCGTCCGTTTAGATGAGAGAAGTGTATGCGCACACGCTACATTATGGCCAAGCATGCACCCCTAAAATAGCATCTGAATAACGCGCTACTGACTTTAGACTAGCGCCACTGACTTTAGACCAGGTTTTTCGTGGTCAGTGGCGGAATTGTTTTTTGAAACTGCAAAATAGCACCAGGGAACGTTTGCGCCGGAACACGCCTCCTCTTTTCGCTGAACCGCTCCCGGGAGCGGAAATACATTCCCTAATTTACCGACGTGCGTCTGTGGAGGGAAAAGTCTGCTGTGCGTCAGGTGCAAAATAGGAATGATACATGCGTCGGTGTACAAAGGCAATTGCGCTGAGTGCAAGATAGGGCCCATATTCTCCCCAATAACTGTAGGTGCCGGTTCTACTCTAACACACAGACCAAGAATCTGAAAGACGTGACTAATGGAGCTGAAAAAGCGGTTTGTGTTTGTGTGTATATACAGTAAGTGTGTAAGAGAGCCTGACTTCAAATGACACTGCGGGGAATGTGGTGTTGCTTTTGACAGACACAAAGCAGCTGTCTTCACACAAACAGACAAATTCATCTTGAAACTCCACACACATGGACATTCCTTCAAAATCACAAAAACACAGTAGTATGTGTATATATGCACACACAAAGAATCATGGTTAAAAGTATCTGCACCTACCAAAGAGTGGAGATTTTTCAGACTGTTGATCTACATTAAACACACAAACTCTGAGCATGCGTATTAATAATTTCTCACGTACAATGCACATTGCATTGTAAGAAAGGGGGTTAGCCCCACTCTCACACGTTCAGGCTTAAATGTAAAAAAAATAAATAAATTAAAGGCACAAGGGAGTGAGTGAGTTAGTGAAGGAGTGGGGGAGTGAGTAAGCTATAAACTGGTTTTAACATCCATTAAGGGAAAATACTTTAATAAATCAACCAAAGTGTCCATTTTCACTAATGCTTTTTTAATCTCAGTATAAAAAATTATCACTCTAAAGTAGGCAGGCAGGAAGACAAAAAGTACTCTTTTGTTTAATGTGGCCAGTCAAATCAGGCGCGAAGGCAATAATTGCATTTCAGCTCAATTACATAACTACAGGTCATCCAATACCGATATATCCATCGTGTTCTTCTTTCTAGTAAGTTACAGTACTACTGACATTGCCATTTAGCAGAACCAAAGCTATAGGAGTATAAGTCAACTGCCAGTAATACAGCTCTGTATCTCATGTTACACTCGGTGTACAGAAAATGCTAATGGTTTAAGCTCAGTGAAGGTAACTTATAATTGCTAGAGGCAGCTGCACTTAGTGAGCTCCACTTACAATAAGTTACAGTAACTTCAAAAATATGTACAGACCGTCAAAATCTGTTTTTGCTAATCGCTGTTACAGTGCTGCATAGAAATCGGCATTTGTAATGAAGAGCCATGACATGTGTCCATATGTAAATAGTCTGAATTGTATCCGTAAAATAAATAAATGTATTTGTTCATTTTTAATTAAAACAAAATGTTTTGGTTCTGCAGGCTAATGTTACTTCATAACAGTTTGTGTAAACTATGAAAACTGCTCTAAACATATTTGTCTTACTTTCTCTATAATTCTACCTTTCAATTTAACAGACAGCTTCCTGTTCAGCCTTTTTGGCCAGTGTAAAATCTAGCGTGGTCAGATGATGTGTCCTATTTTGAGGCGTGCTGCCATCTCAAGGATGGGGATCAAATCTGTGATGCTTAATTTAATTGCATACATAAATTAAAAGAGAAAAATAATTATAACATACAAGCTATAACTTTCTTATTCCTGACATTCAGTCCACGTAACCTACAGCTATGAATAAGTTTGCAATAAAGTCCCATTAGTGCCCCATTGGGTAATTTCTCTGCCTGGCAACAGCCATTCTGGGAAAGGATTAGCAAGGGCACTGTGGGGCACCACACTGATCTACTGAACGTTGTGCTGGAATGCACACACGTACATACACATGCTAAAATCCAGACATGCAAACACACCCTGAGTCATGCCTGTGCCATTATGTATTTCATACCAGACACATACAGTATGTATCAGCATGCAGCATACTGGAGAGGCCGAAGCTCTCACTGATATCCAACCACCCACACCTCGACCTCTTTACTTTGATGTCCCTGGACCACCACACACACACACACACACACACACACACACACACACACACTCTCTCAGTCACATACACACCACACTCCTCTTCAATTACTCTGAATATTGTCCAGTACTGCAAGGCAGAGATCCCCTGACATGATGTACCTCAGCAACTGTGAAATTCTGCAATGATGTGTGTGTGTGTGTGTGTGTGTGTGTGTGTGTGTGTATGTAAGGTACATTCTCCATCCTACAATTGTCATGCATGCATACAAAAACACACACAACATACATGGACACAAACCTTGATCTGGTAATGATATCATGCAATAAAACACACACGAGTACTCACATGGGATTAGACATATCATTGCATTGGTGCCCTGCCCTGCCCTCCCCCCACGTACTCTCCCACGAAGCTGACATTCAAGAAATAGAAATACATCTTTTTGACTGAATACTACTTTTAGAAGCTTCATGGAGGGTCGAGGTTAGCCGAGGTCAGCGGGGGGAGGGGGGGTTAGTGTTAAAAGAACTCTGTTATTCTGGTCTGTGGACTCAGAGCTGAGGTCAGTGGGAGAGACGTCAGCTGTAACCCTTTCCTTTACTGAGCAATAATCGGTTATTTTGGTCTTTAAAAAGTTTATATTTATAATACTAGGATTAATTTTAAAAGGATTTTGGCTAGGGCTGCACAATATATCGTTTTTTTATCATCACCGCGATATCAACTGGCGCAATAACCAAAGGCTCCGACATATTGTGATAGACACTTAAAGGATTTAGTTTGTGTTAGTTAAAAGAAAGTATCAGTAGAAAACCTTAAGCTGCACATCACACGCAGACGCCACATGCAGAACGCTTTACAACAGCATGGCGGGGTTACAACTTACAACACTAATAACATTACCGTCGCCAAAATACCCCTGTTAATCAAATCCATACTTCACCGTTAACCGTCAAGCCACTAAACCTGTATGGAAATGAAAACCTCTGCTGAAGTGTTACATTCGTTAATGATCATACTGTATGACACAAGTCTCTCTCTCTCTCTCTCTCTCTAATCTGTTATCATGTATATATTCTGTGCTTTGTCCCGTATCAGTTATTGTTGACAAATATAGGGGTGTGTGTGTGTGTTGTGTGTGTGTGTTGTACTTTTTAATTTCATTTTAAAGTTCTTTTATAGCACTTGGTCATCTTAAGCTGTGTTTAAATGTGGTGTATAAATGAACTTAACTTGCACTTACTACAATGATGGTAATAATTTAATGAATAAGCTTCAAGTAAACGTGTGTGTGTGTGTGTGTGTGAGTGTGTGAGAGAGAGAGAATTTTCAGCTCCAACAGCACTCTTCTCATACTGTATGTCTGACTAGTCCTCCTTATGATCTTTGTTTTATTGTGTGTGTCTTGTCTGTATCTGCTCTTTGGGTTACTTACCTTTACACAACTATTAACTAAAACAACAAGTATGTATGTAAGTATGTATTGAGTTGATGTAAATTAATGCTTTTGTTTTTTTTATCCGATTCATCTATTAATCGAAAAAATAATCGACAGATTCATCGATTATTAAAATAATCATTAGTTGCAGCCCTAGTAAATATAGTAGTACAATGTCTTCCTCTGATGTAGATCTAAGTCAGTAGTAGGCTATACAGTGGAGTTTCATATTAAGTGGTTTGGGGTCCTTCTATAAGTAATTTTGGGGTACAATTTGGTTTTGAAGAATTCTACAAGCACCAATACCACAGGCCAAGCAATCGGCCCGTTCCAAACAGGCACATTTTCAACGGGCATTGTACTCGTTAAACTAAAATCACATTAACTTTGAAGCAACAGTGCACATAAAGGGGGGTTCTGAACAGCATAAAAAAGCTGCAAGATGTGGCATAATTTCCTAATTTTCTCGTCAAATGAAAAGTCTCTCCAGCTTACAGCTGTTTAACAGTAAAGACTAGCATCCAAAGATTTAAAGTTGTATTTGTTTTTTAGAGCAAGGCTACTTGGAGGTGAGGTATGCTCTTTCAGCAATATGAACTCAATAAAACTCAGCTGAATCTCTCCACTGCTTCATTCTTGAAGAACTGTAAATCACTGAAAGATTAAGGTCTGAGAAAGCCTCATATTCCTAAAATCCTTCATACCATTTGGACTGTGTTTGCTTTAAAGCAGCGAAAATGGAGCCGACAAAGCGGTCTGAGGGAAATGAAGAAAATGTGCACCCTGCCCACCCAACGTGACAAGAGCGTTTAAATCCACTGCACCTAGTCTATTTGAAAACTCGGTGAGGAGCCAGGTATGTTCAGCAGCCCTGGTATCTCAGCACCCAGACACTCTAACCCCACCCATCCTCTCTACACTGTCTTGTTCTGCTCTGACCTTTTCTGCCATTTCTGTCTCCACAAGGTAATGTTTGTTTTCACGCAGCCCAAGCCTGGACTGTCTCACCACTGACGGAGTGCTGTGCTCATTTGTGTGTACAAGCTCATAGGCAAAACAAGGCGTTTGTACTTATGTGTACATTGATACAGATTCTATATGTATACATATGTATGTTTTTTGTGTACCGGTACAGGCTGTGTATATACATATGTGTTTACAGTATGCTACTGTGTGTATTTATTGGCTTTTGAAGATACAAAGTTCTATCTGAGTGTATGTTAACTTATTGTAAGTGTGTGTAGGTGGTCCATGCACTTGCGTCAGTGTTGCTTAGACTAGAAGAGCCTAATGTCTGAGTATCTGCTTTGAGTAAGACAGAAGAGAGTGCATACTATGGGATCAAATACACACAGACACACTTGAACAAATCTCCCTTATTAAAACACAGTAAGAAGATTATAATCCGACTGAAATTTAAATTATTGAATGAGAAATGAAGCAGGTGAGAAAATTAGCGAGGTTTGGCAGCAATGCATTCACATAAACAATCAAGCGCCTACAGCACAATAAGCACACCTCCTATTCTTGCGTGACCTAATTTGTAATGCATTGTTCGTCTTGTTGGGAGTTTAAGCATTGTCAACCACATCACAAAAAGATGGAAGTGGAGACACGATAGGTGTATGCAGTACATCAACACGCACAGCGAGTACTGGATTGACAGCTAAATCCACTCAAATGGACTTGGAAAAAATGCTGAATGAAGGGAAAGAAGACAAACAAGAGAGGAATGATCTTCATACTTCAACTGAAGAGAAATGTACACAATGTGAAAACTGAACAATAAGTTGGTGTTGGTTATTACACAAAAGGCAGCAGAGGTTGTTGTTTTACAGAGTAAGCCTGGAGAGAAAACCCCTCTTGTCTGACTCGCATCTTAGATCAGGTCCTCTGTGGCTCAGTGGGTGGATTATGATGTGGACATATTCATGCAATAAGGCAATGTAAATGTAATGTGGGTGTTGTAAGTGTGTGGGCGTTTGGGAAACCCCAAAAGTTTTTAGGAAAGGCTTTTCCCAGGGATTCCCAATAGCTGGAGCTATTCGCTGACATTTGCTTTGGCGGTTACATGAAAAAAGTGAGCTAAATGAATTCAAATAGAAAAAAACAAGTAAGTAAAGTAAGAAAATAAAAAGTAAATGATACTAGAAATTATTGATTATTAAAAAGAGGCGATCTTAAAGGGTATCATTCTTCTTTTTTTTCATTTGAATTATTGATTTTAGCTCATAATACCACTTATGGCTTGGTGGGGCCAAATAGATCCTTAAAATTACTCTGCTAAAATTAAGACGAAGATAAAGGGAACAAGGGGGAAGGAGGGGAGAAAAGGAAAGAGGAAAAGAATCAATGAAAAAACTGAAGAAAAAAATTATAAAAGAGATGGACAAGGTTTGACAAAGGTTGTCGACACAGGATGACAGGTTGAACAGAGAGCAGGAGAAGAATTAAGAAGAGAGCAAAAGATGGAGTGGTGGAGGAGGTGAAAAATAAAGGATGAGGGACAGGAGGAAAAAGCATAGGAAAAAGAGAACAGCACGGCAGGATGTGAAGAGAGAAAACCACAGGGAGCGCAGCAGAGGAAATGGAGAAGGAGGCCAAGGGTGACTTGAATCATAATCCCCCGTTGAATTTCACAAGGAACCGTTTCACCAAAGACACAAGAGCTGGGCCCACCTCCCGAGCCCTGCCTCACACCTTTTACAAGTTTAGGACATATGTGTGTGTATTTTATTTGTGTGTGTGTCACACAGAAGTCAAGAGTAGTGGGAAAATGCAATGCATTGCATGCAATCTAGAATCTCAAGTGCAGATGTTAACAAACAGCAGCATACGGCACACTGTTTCAACGGAGATAAGCAGCATAACAAAGAAAATGAAAAAACAAATATACAGATTATCAGTGGCTGCATTTGCTGATCATCGACCCCTTTTAGAGCCAGCGAGGGAAAGCAGCTGAGAAAGTGCAACAGAAAAAACACACATACAGGAAAGGACTAACTAATCTAATTTGTACAGAGTGAATAGAAAGTAGAAGGGGAATGACAAGTTGTGCTTAGGCACACTTATGAAATGCCAGGTCACCATTTCAGCAGATAATGTTACTGTGTGCTTTGAAGAACACTTGAGAAAATTATATATTAATATTAGATAGAGCTTAGGTGTCATCATTGCTTTTTATTACTGTTGTATTATTACAACAAAAAGAGTCATGGTGGGTTATTCCTGATGAGCTTAAGTGAGGTTAAAGGGAGTATCTGTCTTTATTCAGCGTTGGTCTTATGTTCATAGTTTTGGTAATCAGCTGCACCACAGCAATTTCGGAAAGGAGGACAATAAACAGATTTAGATAAGTAACGCAATGTGAGTCTTGTATTGGCCTTTTAGAGTCAAACTTTAGGTACACTAAAAAAATTCTGTTACAATCATCCACTTAATGGCCGACCTATGTCTGGTTCATAATTCATCATAAACTAAATGTGAAGAGTGCAGCAGAGAGGCAACATTTAGAGCGTCCCATAAGAGCTATTTAAGAAGACTGTTGGTCTTCTTGCAGCTATTGCGAATAGGATGTGCAGCCCAGCCAACACAATGGAAAAATTAGAGAGAATAGGAGGTCATCTATATATACACTAATGACTTTATTTGTGGTTATAAGAACGAACAAAGCGTTGAGGTACTGATTGGTAGAATCCTTGTCTCTGAAATCTCAGCAATGTAGCTGGTGAGTAATATGATATTATAACTGATAGGACATAACACAAAATATCATTTCAGCTCTAAGAGGGAAAGGCAAGTTTCAGAAGGAGAAAGAAACAGAATGGAGAAGCCATCAGAGGAAGTATAACAGAAAATAAATATGACAGAGGAGTTGGAGAGAGAGAGACTGGGAGAGAGAAAAAAGGGGTCATCTTGAGGGCCAAAACAACCTGGAACCCATTACCCAGTGCACCCAGTGGGACCCTTCCACACCCCCACTTACAGTTCTCATGATGTCATACTACAGCGAGCCGCTACACACTCCAACATAACGACACACAGTCCTGGTCAGACAGCCGGAGATAAGCCTGATGAATGTTTTTCAGTTCTTAACATTCTAGACATAAAATAATCCTGGTTCTACATGCAAACAAATGCAGTCGATAAGATTTAAAAGTAGTTGTGGCGTGAATGTTTTTGCTTGAATGTTGAGGGGATTTACAATTCAAAAGATAGCATTAGTTACTATTGTACTAACTTATACTGTATTATGTTATATTACATGTTAATGCTACTAATCTTAAAGTTTGCCAATCTTTACTGACTGCTGTGTTAAACATCTCACCTACTCCATGGCGTCACCTCGATCTACCTTCTCCAAGTAATGCTGCATTTTCAAAAGCACGCACATTTAATATCCTCTGTTTAATTATGACATGACAAAACCCAAGATCTTGGTCTAAAAAGGCCTTTGTGCACAACTTAGTTTGCTGTTTTGTACGTCCATACACATTTTCCCAAGTTATCCTTCAGCAGATAAGTTCATAGGTATTTTGACAGCACTACACTATCGAGCGCTTTCCCTGTGTCCAACTTTGAACAACACATTTGGCTTAATGAACTCAAATCCTGTTGCTGTGACACTGATCAGACTAAAAATGTAAACCGTAAAATGTAGTTCCTTACAGCCACACCACACAATGAATGAAAAGACTCTCCCCAGTCAAAGTACAGCAACAACTCGTAGTAAACAGTTTACTTACTGTAGCACAGAAAAATGCTGATATATTGAAGAGAAAGGAAGAAAAACCACCAAGCTCCAATCCCTCTCAGTCTGTGTACGATTATTAAAGTGAGAGAGGAGGCTTGAGCGAAAGAGAGCACAAAAGAGAGAGAGCGAGAGACGGAGGAAGAGAGGGAGTGAGAGAGATCTCTACATCATTAGAGAAAGCCTAAGGAGGAGAGATAAAGAGAAAGAGACAGAGGGGAAGATGGAAAAGATGGGAAGGAAAGAGACAGGAGAGAGAGAGAGCAACAAGAGTAAGGGGAAAAGATAGAGACTTAGAGGGTACCCCCATATTAGGTTATGAGGCAACTGGCCCATCACAACCCAGCAGTAAAAAAGGGAGATTTTATCAGTGAGCACACTATAAACACAAAGACAGAGTAGACACTGGTATACAAGATTTCAATCAATCCTCCTCTACGAGCCTGTTCAACGTGTAAACATTGTCCGACAAAACTCTAAGGGCTCTGTATTTTGATCGGGAGCTATTAAACAGAACTGAAAATCGGCCATTGAAGCCCCTTGTTCAGAGCCAACATCAGTCACCTAATCCAAATGTTCATCAAAGACAAGCAATCATGAAAGTGTTAAGTCAATAAAAAGTAAGAAAGAGCTCAAAGCAATGTTTATATCAAGAGATAGTGCTCTATTCATTTTAGTAATATGACGAGGTAACTTGTGCTTCCTGGTTGAAATCAGGAAATGGTGCATACCCTTTCACCCAGTTACCTAATTAAACTGTTATCGTTGCCTACTACAGTACTTTATACTAAGTATTTAGTAAGAAAATAATACTGCGTCAATACAAACTGTACTATGCAAAGTAAATGCAAGATTGACCACCTCGTACATTTTGAGTAAACTATTGTGTGTCTTTTTGTTCGGGAAGAGGATGATAAATTACAACATTTGAGATGATGTGCTGTTATTTGCCAAGTGAATATGGATAGCACCAAATGTTTCCAAACCAGATTATTTCCTGAGTTGAGAAATACAGCCAAGTGTCAGGTGACTTTAAGTATCCCTAAACTAGTAGGTGGACCATGTTTTGCAACGGTTTTGTCAAATTACTATTTCCAAAGGTCACGAATGAACTTTGGTGCTCAGCTGTGAAGTTGGATGAGATGCATGACAAATGCTAAAAAAGTACTCTGTACGGGATTACAATAGTTACTCATGTCAACATATCTATTGCTATGACAACTGAGCAAACTCCACCCACTGGGGAATGTTGCCAAACAGTAGAAAAATCTAGTGCAATATCCATATGCTGAACATAACTAATGTATCACTTAGCAATGAGAACTGTTCGTATTAATATCTTCTATTCATCTATGGGATATTATTATGTTGTTACAATGCTGCCCAGTATGTTAAATGCAAGCTAAAAAAAATATGGCGATAGTAAGGTAAAACAGGACCCTGCATGTTGCCCCCTCCTGTGTAAAGTCTAATTAAGCCCAAATTGCCTTTAAAATGTCATAATGGCTAACCAAGCCATGTTCCAGCTTGGCTTTATTGGACAGGTGACGCTGTGGGCCGTCAAACCAATAGAGACTGAGGTAGGGCCACTTGATCCTTGTTATTAGCTTTGCTCTGGTGAGCGTTTCTATGCCAACCTCCAATTAAAGACCAGTGTTTGCAGCTTTTCTGTTTAAGCCAGCTCACTCAATGGTAGCGCCAAGCACATTCAGTTTATTGCAACAAACTCTCTATTATCCATATTATACACGCTCTCTGTTGACACATCAGACACTGGTCACTGTTCAAACAATTTACGAACAACTAAGAATGGCCTCACTAGTATAGAATGGGTAATAGTTAAAACCACTAGTTAGGATATAATACATCTTCACAGGAAAAAAACGGAATTTGTCATTTTTGTTGTTGAAATCAAAGGCCTAGGTCATTTCTTGTGTAACCTAGCACATTGACACACACATAATCACAACAGTCACAGGTCTTAATGAATACAGTATGTACTATTGAATCTGCCTAATCAAGTGGAAGAATGAATCTGTTTCATGCCCAGTTGACATCAAAGTGGTCTTTAGAACAAAGCAAACAGCTGGCCTTCCCTGTTTGCTTTGCATTTCATTGATCACTAGCTAATGAGACCGGCTTCCTTACACTTACTACATTAATTGCCTTAAAAAAGGCACAAAATCCCCCGATCAATATGAATTAGGACAATAATAGTGTGATGTGGTGTTGTCTTGTTGTGTGACTGTGCACACTATTCAACCACTGAACATAGACAACAGCCTGCTATCTCTATCTTTATCTTAACACCTTGGAGTGGCTTATGACAAAGCAGAGCTCATACTAGAGCACAATATTTGTAAGGATAACATGCCCTGTTTTATATCAAAAAGTGTGCTGCCCTCTGGTGGATATGCATACAAACACTGACCACTGAATCTGTCAAGTAAAACAAAGGCTTAAATGAAGCATTACCAATGTGTATCTCTTTTTACCAAACAAGAGTTGATTAAGGTAAGCATATAAATAATGATTATTTAAATGATCAATTATAAAAGTGCCAATTGTGAGGATTCACTGTTTTCTTTATCTTGTCAAAAATTATCAGCAGATTAACGATAATGAAAATAATTGTAACTTGCAGCAATCAATTAAGTTCTTGATTATTGTTAAAATTTATTTTCTAGTCCTTTAGTATTTAGTACATTTATAATGACATAAAATTAATAAAATCCTTAGATTTGAGAAGCCAGTGACTCTTTAGCATCAGTAATCAACAAACTGATTACTTGACTAATTGCTTTAGCAATTTGCTGCAATAAAACAAAGATCCTAAGGACGACTAGAGTGCTGTTGGAGCTGAAACTTCTCTCTTTCTCACACACACACACACACACACACACACACACACACACACACACACACACACACACACACACACACACACACACACACACACACACACACACACACACACACATCAATGAGCAACAAGTAGTACAGTTTGTATGCATGGAATTTCTGATTTTGCAATAAACATAAATCATGATTCAGGCTTCAGCAGTCATAGGTGTTCACATACCAGAAATATTTAGCAATCCAAGTTCATCTGCAGCATAAAATATTCTCTTCTCCACCAGATGGAACCAAAGGCTGACTTTTCAGGTTACTGCTGGTACCCATTTAAAACTCATTTTATCATAGCTCTATTTATTAACATTTTATACACCATGAAAGGGAAGGCAGAAAAAGTAAGTGGAAAGTATCTTTAAAGTCATGCTTATCAATTTAGATGAAAGCTTAAGGAGAACATGCACAGTGTTGTTTTAATTCTTAGTCGATAGAGATTCAGACAAAAGCAGAAAATGCAATTAAAATGATTCTTGTATTGCATCCTGTAAGCTTAAGGGTGTAATTTTAGCTAAATCCACTCTGGATGACCACTCAAATCAAGTCAAAGTGTTAGGAAGGGGAGGTGACAGGCTATTTCTATATCCATTTGTTATTCTTTGAGTGCAACAATAATAGTATGACCCACATTTGTTTCATGCTCTCATTTAATCTGTTTTTGGGAATTGCTGGTCCATTTCCATCCACATGCTCTTTTCTCAAATCAAACCTGCAAATCTTCCAATACTAAAATGTGATTGCATCACTGAAGGAGTGCAGAAACCGTGACACATGTAGCAGCCATGTAGTCAGGGTGCTGTGAGCAGAGATGCCATGTCACATGAGGGTGATGAAACTGGGAGAGGTCAAAAGAACAGAAAGTTAGTCACCATGACAGGAAGTTCAAGTGTGTGTGCTTGTTTACATATCTCATACTGATGCGGTCAAAGTTTATGTTATTTATTTGGATGAAATTCCACATAATCCATTTTCAAGGTTATCGTCAAAAAAAGTGACTTATACAGGCTATGTAATATTGATTAGGAGTGTGTGTATATACGCGGGTCAAAATTCTCCACTGTTTGTGTTTGTGCGTTGGGTCCTAACCCATTGTTTAACAACCTCGGCACTGGATCTCTATAGGGACACTTTCCCAGTTTCTGGAGCAGCGCAATTTTCCCACAATATCACAGAGATGCGAGAGGCCTGAGCCACACACACAGACACACACACACACACACACACACACACACACACACACACACACACACACACTTACTTAACTCCAAGAAGCAAAAACACACCCACATGCAGTTTTGACACCCTTCTGTCACCCCACAAAACAAACCGATGGAATGTATGCCACATGCGCTCCTGTGCAGCGGACTCAAGCAAACTTACAAACAGCGAATGAGCTGAAAATGAAGCCTCGCTATGTTTAAAAAGCAGAAAGGTCACATTGTTCAAGATACTGTCAAAGTGAAAAACACTTCTCCTTACAAAAGGCATGCTAGATATTTACTGTCCTACCCTTTTCTGTATAAGCAGAGATCTGATTAAACAGTGTGTCTCAATACACACAGACACACACGCACACACACACACACAAATCTCAGGCTAAGCCGCAACACCCAGCTGGGTGAGAGAGTGGCCTGCTCGGCACATTCCTTTGTAGTGGCACAACACACAGAGAGAGACCGTAAGAGTGATACTTACAAGGTTAAATAAGTGTGACATACATGGAGGGTAAGTGTGTGTGTGTGTGTGTGTGTGTGTGTGTGTGTGTGTGTGTGTGTGTGTGTGTGTGTGTATACACACAGGGTTGGGGTTAATGTGATTATAATTCAGAACTGAAACTGCTGATTGATTGTGAATCATTTCATTTCCATTACTGATATAGTTAATTCTTTCTGTAACACTTTACTTGAAGGTATCTACATAAGAGTGACATGACACTGTCATTAACACATGACACTGTCATGACACAGTCATGACACATGAACCCTAACTCTAACCCTAACTTGTCATGACAAAAACTGAATGACACTTACTAAAAGAAGCGTTATGTCATAAATGTTTATGACTTGTTCATAATGTTTATTACACGTTCATGACAGTGTCATGTCACTCTTATGTAGAAACCTTAAAGTAAAGCATAACCATTATTTCTTTAAGAATATGTATTTCTTTGTTGTTTTGTATCGCAGGAGTTAGATATATTTGTTTTCTAGCTAATTGACTACCTGAATGTTGTGTGAATCATAGCCGCCCCCAAGAGGGACACTCTCCTATAACAAACAATAAAGATTCCAACTTGTGTGTTAGTGCGGGGCTTGTAATGATTCACTCTTCAAACCGAACTGGCGAGAGCCTCTCAGACGGCCAATTATGTTCAATATTTTCAACATGTGTTGTGTAGTATGGCGAGTCACCAAATAAATCTCGAACAAACATTTTCAGCAGTAAATAAGAGCTGTACTTTACTGTGGTACATTCTGTACTACAACAATGATGCAATTGAAAGTTCTTTCATAATGTTGACAGTAGGATAAATACAAAAAGAGAATACATGCCTTGCTGATTACACACAAAAGACAATTGCAGGTGTCATACACGAGACTGGCAAGCCGCAATGCTGCTCAACTCCAGTTCACCTTGCAAAAATGTACGCGCCATGCTTAGCCAATTTTCACAGCCCAGCTTCATTTAGATGTGGTTGTTGCTGCCTTTCAGAGTTTAGGGCACTTTGCCAAAACATGTGGTGTGTCTGTGTTTTAACAACTGAAAGATAAGAAACAACTCATTAGTGTGTAATATAAGAGCAATGTGTGGGGTCTCATAATCCTACATTTAAAAAAATAAAACTGTGTTCCCAAGCTTACAGGGATTTCAGCTGTTTGAAGTGATTTGTTAATTTCCAATATCTCAAACTGTGATTGTAATTGTAATTTAATTCACTTTGACCTAGCCCTTACCAGTGGTTCAACACTGTCTGCACATCAATTACCATCTCACATTGTAGGCCAGTGACTCTCAGATCCATTCAATAGTTGTAACATAGAAAAGGAGTTTGTTGTGCATGCATACAGTATGTGTTTTAATGGCGTGTAAATATAAATTTAAAGAAAACTGTTGACGCTGTGATGACCCTAACAAAGAAATAAGCCAGGCTATTAACTGAAGTAATAACCTTGAAAGCCAATCAATGCAATGATACCTCATGACAACATAGCATGAAATGGAGGTCTTAAAAACGAATATTTGTTTGAAACAAGCGGTAATTGGTAACCAAGATGTGGATGTGTTTGCAAAAGTTATTACCTGAGCTCATAAATAGCCAGTCTTTTAAGATAGTGACCCATTTTAAAAGGCATGGATATTAAACTAGCAAAGGGCTGGAGGGAAAATATAATTGAACAGCACAAACAAGAATGAGTTTAACAACAACTCCCATATGTCACAGGCTGCATTTTATGGTTTGGGACAGCCAAGGTAATATTTGCTGAACAGAACTAAGCTAGCCCTGAAGCTAGACACCATCAATGAGCAGTGTAGCCCTGCAAGTCATACTGACATAAGCCACATGGATGATTATCAATATTGATTTAGGAAATTTTAAAGTCGTGTTTTCATTCTTCATTCATATAGGGAGCAATCGCCACAGACTGCGCTTGGGGCTAAATTAAAATTTTGTCTTTGGTGAGAAAGGCAGAAAATGTACTTACTTTGGTATTTCAGCAGCCGGTATTCCCCTTTAATCAACTGCAACTACTGACTAAAGATTCACTCTGGGATTTAACTTTTAGTATAAACAACATTTACCACACCAACTTCTTCAATAGACTATAAATGCTGAGGACTACTTTTGCTACTCATCTAATATTTGTTCAAACTGAAATGAAAAAAGAAAGAGGAATAGAGATATTGTGTGTGTGTGTGTGTGTGTGTGTGTGTGTGTGGGCTGATACTGTATTTTCACTAACAGCAAGGCAACCACACGGGAGACTGGGTAAGCAACAATGCTGCGCGAGTGTGTGTGTGTGTGTGTGTGTGTGTGTGTGTGTGTGTGTGTGTGTGTGTGTGTGTGTGTGTGTGTGTGTGTGTGTGTGTCATCTCTCTCCCTCTATCAATCCACCCAGACAGGAAATTATGTATACAGTAAGGACTGTTATTTTTGTGAATCAAACCTAACAGACACTATTTTTGGTGATCTGTGGTTTAAAATTGAGCTCCACCCACAAAAAAACCTAACAAGAGACATACAAGAAGTCACAGTCATGAAAAAAGTAATGGCATGACATCCGCTGGGCCAGATAATAAATGATGTGATTAATAGCCAATCTGATGGTCCTATTTCAGTGGAATTTTTCAAATATGTAGGTTAAAGGCAGCATGCAACAAAATAGTAAAGTGAGTGGGTTGCTGAGTAGGTCTATCATTCAGTCCTGCATCATTACTCAGGGCGTTTTCACACCTGTAGTCCGTTTGCTTTGGTCCGAATCAGTTGGTGAGTTAGTAAACTTGGAGTGATTTGCCCTCGGTCGGTTTGGTTTGGTTTCATACCTGGAAAAATCCAAGCGTACCAAAATGCGTCATTACAAATCAGGCAAGAACGTTTAGCCGTCTTATTGGTCGGATATTTCTGAGGGCGGGAGCAAGAAAGTAAATACAGGAAGAAGGTCCTGTGTTCTGGTATACCAGCTCATTTCACTAAAATTATCAGACATTGTTTCGCAAGAGACGTCGCTCTGCTCTGCCGGGGTCTGTCTCTAACTTTAGCGGCAGCTGGTTTGACCACGGAGATGCGAGTGATTAGCTTGACTGCAGGCTATTTCTGTGATAGAAAGGCCCAATCCAAAAGTCCGGACTCACAGACTCACGGACTTTGGTGCGCGTTCTCGCGAAATTCGTAAGGGCTTAGGGTTTTCCCAATGTCGAATTTCAAAGGGCGTGAGGGTTTGAGTACACACTTACCGAGCCCTTTCCGTGAGTCTGCATCGATGCAGACTTCACCAAAGGGAATTACTCACAGTTCAAAGCGCTGTGACGTTTACCGCGGAGACCGTATGGAAATCCGGAAATTACAAAGGTAAACAACAGCATGACACACGGCCACGGAACAGACCAACCTGTTTTCCAGCTTGTAAAACAAGAACTTGAAATAATGTGGAATCACGCAGCCGTCTCCTGTGCCTTGGCCATGCAGAAAGCAACAAACTTAAAATGAAAATTCCCAAACCGGCAAGTGTCAGCAACATCTTTTTTATTAAACGTTGCCAAGGTAACATGTGATCTTGTGTGAAGTGCTGTCCCAATCCCATTTATACCTATTTGAGCCCATGTGGCCTCACACACTCACTCACTTAGCACCTAAGATCAATTAAGTCTGTGAGTCTTTAGTCCTTAGTCCTCAGGGCTCACTTTGGGATTGGGCCAAACACTGCAAGCTGCTACAGTTAGCAGATTGCTAAACACACCTGACTAAAGGAGACATTTAGTCCGCTTTTGGTGTGCACCAGTTTGCCGCGTTCTCACCTGCCCAAACGAACCGCACCAGCGGGGCAAACAAACTCTAGTTTGATTCAACCGAACTAAAGGCTGTCGATGCAAAAACGCCCTCAAAGGAATCTTGGGGAGCCACAGTAGCAGAGGACCATCCAGAGTGCAAAGGAGATAAAGCGAAAATGTGGTCATAATCTTGAAAACTGAAAGTTGGAAAATGAAATGGGGTCTAATAATATAGTTTTAAAGTGAGATGAGTTAAAAGTATTTCAGGTGACTGACTGGAGCACCTTCAAAGAAACTCCCAGTTGGATCGATAGTGCAAACGATGAACGTCTGCGTTAAACAATATCTCCAAGACACAAGCCTGTGTATATTGAAATCTAAGGAGACAAGTCAACTCCTAAGGGGCACTTCAGAAAGAGACATTTTTGATTCCCTTTTTCCAGCACAGATTTACCCTGGATTTATGAGAAGACACAATGAGGAAAACAGGAAAGCACAGAACGTCCCTAGAAAGCAGAATGTGTTCCTGTCCCTTAAGACTACTTGCATCCTCGGTAATGAGAAGACAATATACAAACAAGCATCCATCTCTCAGCCCCACAACCACTTAGCCCAAACTGCTATGGTGTGTAGTCCATGTCTGTGTCTGTGTGTGTGTGTCTGTGTGTGTGTGTGTGTGTGTGTGTGTGTGTGTGTGTGTGTGTGTGTGTGTGTGTGTGTGTGTGTGTGTGTGTGTGTGTGTGTGTGTGTGTGTGTGTGTGTGTGTGTGTGTGTGTGTAGGGTGCACATTGTCACTTACCACTTGGCCTGACACCACTTTGAGTTAAATGAAAGCACTCAGCAGGGATCTAATTGGTAGACTCTACAAAAGGCAAACAATAAAATGCTTCTGGTTTCAGAGACTGATCCCTACTCCAGTGATTTACCATTAAACCTGCACAGAGTGATGCAAAACTTCCTTATCTTGTGTTAAACTTCCCTGAACATGTATTTTGCATTTTTACTTCGAAACTCTTGTGAGACAATGCAAAAGGCTCCCCCTCCCCTCCCTCCATTTATATTTTCCATCATGTCCATTTTCCATTATGAACTTGTTTATGTAAAAACCTATATAAAACACAAGTTCAGGGCTTTGTCTTGGTCTAACCCTCCTTTTTGTTTCCACTCTCTCACTCTCCCTACTCTCTCTCAAATAGTCCATGCCTGATCCCCCCCACCTTGTTTCTCACTTTTCTTCCATGGTAGATTTTCTTCTTTTTCCACTGTTAAAATCTCATTTTCTTTCTCTCAATTTCTCTCTTTCTCTCAATTTCTCTCTTTTTCTCTCTCTCTCTCTCTCTCTCTGCTCCAATCCCTCCTTCACATAATCCTGTGTTCTTTGGCTCACTTCATAAGTTGTAGCAATAAACACACAGGGCCACAGGATACCTCCAGAAAACTCCTCAACATGATTACTGCAGAGTCAGGCTGACATGCCACATATAGGTTACCATAAAGTGTGTGTGTGTGTGTGTGTGTGTGTGTGTAAAAGACAGGGGAGTAGAGAGAGACAGACTCTGTCTTGTTTTTGCAATTACGCAATCAATTTACAATGTTTGTGCGCTGAATACTGCATAACCTTTCAACATTAGCTGTGACTAGATGGTTTGGGATGCAAAGGAACATGCTGCACTTTTGTTTAAACAGACACACTTTTAACTCAAATGTCGTATATTCTCTCTGATCTCCCACCGTTGTGTGTGCTGTATGCCATCTAATAAAACAGAAACAAACAGAAAATAGAAGGAATATGTTTCCTGGCGACTGCACGTTTATGACAGCATGACTCCCATTTGTTTTTTGTAATAGGATGCATTTGTACTTTCTCATAGTTTTTATGATTCCGATGACAGCCCTGCTACAACTCTTATTCACTGCTGCTCAGTGTTCTCAGAGTTTCTCTGGTGACCCCTTACACGAGTAGCTCAGATGGTGTTTTGACAAGGGAAGTGCTGGCAACTCCCCCATTTTCAATAGGCTCATTATTAAAGCAGCTCTTCCTGGACTTAACGCAGACCGTATTTTGACGACCACAAAGGACTCATAAAAACACTTTGGCAAAGTCAGAAACCACACTGCAGCATGCACATGAGTATGAGTGTGTGTTTGTATGGCAAGAGTGTACAAGCCCCCATCCATAGACAGTACTTGGCTCTGTCTTAGCTATGCATGAACCCATATAAAACACAAATACATATCCATGCATTTATGCACACACATACAGTATATTACAACTGTGCACGTCAGAATCCTATCATATAACATAAAACATAATAAATGCACAGTCACATGCACAGTCAAATGCCCAGGTAGACTCGGTCCTCCTGTTGTCTAATATCTATCTAATAATTAGCTTACAGATGTACACTATATATATTGTAGTGGAATTTAAACTACCACCATGCAGCAACAGTTACACATAGCAAAAAAGTTAAATAGAAATACAATATGCTACTTGGCATTATAATATAATAAACTTGGTCTTGTGTAATTCCGTTGTATGTGTCTTCAAGGCAATGGGTTTTGGTCTCCATGCGTTTTAAGTTTTCACAGGAAGAGGAGGGAAAAGATAACAAAAAAACAACAGGAGAATATCCTGTGTGATGCTGCAGATTCCCAGTTTTCACAGATTTTCATAATGTTTGCACCTCTAAGACTGAAAAGCATGACTTATGCCACACAAAATGCCTTACATTGAAAGGTAGCAATAACATGTACATTCTCTGAATTGTAGTTGCCAAGGTTTGTCAAGCTGAACAGCTCCTGTGAGAGGTTTTCATGTTTGTAGAAAACACTCCCTCTTGCTTGGGAACTCGATAATAACACAGCAATGTCCTGGGTCTCCTCTCTGTCTCACTCGGCCGGTTTTCCTCCATCTTCCATCTCTCTCTAACTTTCTCACTCTGTCATGCTCATATACCCTCTCTCCAATTTCCATGGCTATAACTTTAATGCAGATGCCAACTCTGCTCAGTCCATTTACACACACACCTGCACGCACGCATGCACACGCACACACACACGCTCAGTCATTCAGTCTGTCAGTAATATGGGGAGCAGAACTAACAGAGAATAACTCATTTTTCCACAGCAGGGGCATACCATGAACAAAGAGCCAGTGTCTATGTGTTTTGTGTGTGTGTGTGTGTGTGTGTGTGTGTGTGTGTGTGTGTGTGTGTGTGTGTGTGTGTGTTGATCTATTAACATATTCCTTGAACAAATTATTCATCTTTCATGAATAACAGGCATAACATTTCAACCTAAACAGAGGAAAGCAAAAGCCAAGAACAATTCCTCCATTGAAGCAAGAATCAATCAAGTCATAAATAATCTTGTGCCAAGCTTTCTTGGAGGGGGGGCGGGGGAGCTTGAAAAGCAAACCACATATTAAACCCAATGCCTTATCATCTGTGGAAAATCCACATAGCTTTTAAAGCACTTGAAGCATAAGCACATTATAGCTTGAGGTGAATCGTCAGTGATTTAAGGCCATGAACACTATAAAGATTGTACCTCCCACTGTAACATATTTTCTAAACTCTTAAAGGCAACCTTAATAACCCTTGGCTTAGGATGATTATGGAAAATATGTTTAATTGTGCTTATTAACACTGCAGACTTACTTGAAATCATAAATAGCAAAAAATTGCTGGTGCAACACAGATGTCTTCTTAGGATTCTGATGAAGATGTAACCCTACATCGAAACGTTAGTCACTGTTATGCACCTTAAGAAATAAAATCATCAAGTAAGAAGACATCTGTGTTGCACCAGCAATTTTATGCTATTTATGCTGTTGTGTCCTGCCTTGGTTGCACCGGATTGTTGTGGTCTGCAGAAGCGCAGAGAACTTCCCCTTTTTTTCTTGTATACTTGAAATCATTTTTGCACTGGTACAGTTCTCTCGTAATGGGATAATAATAATCAACGAAAATCTGTGAGTCTGTGTACATTCATTCTCTTACCTGCTGTAGCTTAACTCCAACAAAATGTAGCATCTCCTTGCAGACTCTGAATTCTTCTCCCATAACACGCATTACGATTGGCCACATATTCTTCTTGCTGGGTGGCCATAGCCTGCGATTAACCACCACGTCCCAGACCTCCTCTGAGATACGTCCTGATGGCAGCGTCTTGACAATCGCTCTGGTTCCAGTACACACTGACTTGGTCATCTTATGGAAAGAAGAAAAGTATTTCAGCGTGTTACATTGTTTTGTTTAGAAAAACTATAAATGGCACTGTCAAGGGTCATAAAATAAACATAGAAAAATATCAAACATGTTAAAGATATTAACTGAACACATTTGTTCAAGATACAAATTCTATTTAACACCAAAACTGTTAAATCCTATTAAAAAGGAATCTTGCATGTAAATACCTTCTGATTATTCTTGAAGAAGCGCCTCACCAGGACAGTAGAACGCTCTTTACGGTTTCTAATAAACTCTGTGTTATCCAAGAGACCCTCTCCATCCCCCTCCTCACTGCTGCTGCTGCCACCGCTACCACCGCCGTCACAGTTCCCGGTCACTCCTGAGGAGGACCTCTCATCCTTCCTTAGGGCTGTCCTTGTGGTTCTCCTTGTGGTTTCTAGAGATGCTCGTCTTAGAAATAATTCCTCCAGGGAGCATTTGTTAACCCTGGGCCTTCTGTTGAGCCTCTCTAAACTCGAGTAGCCATCTTTGAGATGATGCCGGTGAATGTGTCCATTCTGGCGACGCTGGCGGTGGTTGGCAGGGGGGGAACTACAGGGAGATGACACCAAAGAGCTCGGTTCACTGGATGGACTGCACTGAGTTGAGAGGCAGGGTAATGTCTAGAAGCAGAAAACATGGCAAATTAAAATAGTCTTAATGACGTTTTTGTTCAGCTAAATTAGCAGCGCCTCGAATGGGCTTTCTAATTGGGTAAAGCATTTAATTTACAGTGTAAAGATAGTTTTTTTCCCATCTTGTGCTTAAAAAAGGTCCCATGGCATGAAAATTTCACTTTATGAAGTTTTTTAACATCAATATGCGTTCCCCCAGCCTGCCTATGGTCCCCCAGTGGCTAGAAATGGCGATAGGTGTAAACCGAGCCCTGGGTATCCTGCTGCCGATCTGGAATCTTGCTCCTTATGAGGTCATAAGGAGCAAGGTTACCTCCCCTTTCTCTGCTTTGCCCGCCCAGAGAATTTGGCCCACCCATGAGAGAGAGAGACATCATGGCTTTCAAACGAGCAAAGTGGCCAAGGTTGGTCAAGGCCACACCCCCACCCTCCACCTTGCCCCCCCCCCCTCCTCCTCAATAGCATTTAAAGCTACAGACATAGAAATGGCACATACTAAGGAAAGCTCATTGTGGGACTGGCTCTACTAGCTGTAATTCTGCACCAAGGATGAATTTCGGGAAAGAGACTTCAGATACAGTATTAGGGGACCACTAAGGTCTATATAAAAGCATCCAAAGAGCAGCATGTCATGGGACCTTTAAAACAAGCATGTTAGAGCACAGAGAACATGTAACACATCCTTGGTGAAGCAGCTAAATGTATACAAATTTGCAAATAACCAGGGCTTGCATCTTTCTCCTTTATTACCTTGTGGAAAGCCAGCATAGACACAGGCAGGCTGCTGCGACGGATGTGTCGATGGTTGTGCTGAGAGGGGCTGGGGCAGAGGCGAGGACTGTGAACAGGGCTAGAGCTGGGGCTTGGACTGGATCTGGGGCTGTGGCAACAATAGATTTTTGGACCCATGTAAAGGCTTGACAGGGTGCAGGAGCAGTGGGTGCTGCCAGTTCTGTATCTGCCTGCATCCACACCCTCTCCAGGGGTGTCCAGCTGGCACGGAGATCCCTCTGAACATTTCCCAGGTATTGGAGGAACAGTGTTAGTTATTCCTTCAATTCTCCTGCCAGCCGACAGCTCTGGATAAAGTTTTTCTTCGGTACTCGAGAGTTTTGAGCTGTAATCCAAACACTCGTATTCCTCGTCCAAAATTGTCCCTTTTCCACTGTCACACGACAACTTCCTATATAAGAGGAGTGAAGGGCTGCTCCGCTGTTTCGACTGCCACAATTGTTCAGAGTATCGCCATACTTCTTGGCTGTCATTTGCGTGTCTGGCTCCTCTGCTGGGTCTACTCCCAGTGGATGGAGGTGAAGCACGCGGAGCCAGGACTACAGCCCCGACCTGTGTCGGATTTTCTTCAGTAGCCATGGCGTCTCCCTGGAGCGTTTGTGCTTTGTTTTGCTGCAGCTCTAAAAATAAGTAACACTTTGCTGTTGATGACAGTTAAGTATGAGAAATCTAACCTAACTGCATTTAGAAGAACTTCAGAATTCGGCTTAAGTCCTTTATCTATATATCTAAAATAGGTTTGCAGTCAAATACATTTCTCTAAGATTCTCTTCATTTCTAACATTTGAGAAGCGACGTCTTCAATCTCAATCAGCAGCAAGACGAAATGAGATTTCTTCAAAACCAATACATTGTGTAAGGTGACCGCATTGTCATGTTTATAACTCAGATGGTCTAGATGACTAATGGTAGGGAGTTTACCCTGAATTGGCTCACATATTTAAAAAATGTCTAAACTGTTTCAGCTAGGGGGGATTAAAGCTTGTTTTATCTTGTGATTGATTGACTGCATGAGTGACTGACAGACTTACATACTACCCTAATCAGTATCAAACATTTTGTATTTTAGTTCAGTTCAAAATACTCACTTAGATGATTAGAGAGCGATCTGCTTCAGGTCATGCTACACAACAGTCCCAAGCTTCCTTTTCAAGGTCAATGTGCCATCATGGTCATAGACACGTACTGGGGGCAAATGATTACTTCAGCTTCCAGTGAACTCTTGAGAGACTAAGACAACATGTCCATACAGAGTGTGCTCTGTGTGCGTTTAGTGTGCGTGTTGTAGAAACAGAAGCTTGTGCAGCTGTACAAACCGCCAGATAGAGAACCCACGGAGGGGACCCTGGAGGGCCGAGGAATTTCCTTGATAGTACGGTTTACAGTCACAGCTTACAAGGCCATGTGTGTCCCTGTGTGCGCTAGCCCTGATTGGACCTGATCTGTATCTGTGGCGTAGTTATCCTCTTGCAGGCGCTGAGAAGAGAGAAAAAAAGAGAGAACACAGATGCACCAATCATTATTTATGTGGTTAATTAAGTCATTTGCATAGTAGTTTTAGTTCACAATAAAATTAATGTCAAACTTTCATGCAATGTTCAACTTTCAAGCATATTCAAAGAAGATTGGGTGAGACAGCGAGAAGGTTCAAGACTGAGCATTACAAATATAATTCCTTCTGTGCTCTCTTCTTTCATCACATCAGCTTTCTTATCTATAACTATTCAACAAAATCGCTGGACAGAGCACGAGCCATTGTGACCGAAACAACTGAAACAACAAATACTGAATTTCAGCAGGAGGGAAAAAATGAGGGAAGGAACCACGCTCATTTTACACCCATAAAAACTACCAACCTTCTGGGGCAATAAGAATAAAACTATAAACAGCACATTTATCCCCATTTCCTGAGATGATGTATGGAGTGTAGGACGCGTTATGTGCTTGGTATAATTAAATAATGAAGTGTGTTTGGACTATCACCAGAATTGAATTCTTCAGTAATGTGTCTTGGAGAAACAGTGTGGATTAACACCATAAGAAAACCTCAAGGGAGACATATCATCACCACACTACCAAAGTACTAATAATTAACAGCCTGCCATGTTGTCTAAAAAGTGGATCCCATATCTAGATTTCCCCCATGTATCTACCATCATGAACTTACATATTCTGGATACCTAGAATTTTACCTTTGGGATATAAAATGTCAGCCTTTTTCCAGGCACCGCAAGAAAAAGGCTATGAGAATCATTAAGGATCAAAAACCACCCTGGTAACAGCCTTTTCTCCTTGTTGAGGTCAGGAAGAAGGTACCGGATACACATGGCCAGGACTGAGAGGCTCAGGAGGAGCTTCTACCCTCAGGCCTTTAGGATCCTAATCGAGGACACTGCCTAACTGTCGCGCAGAGTTCACCATCCTGAACTTTTGGCGGTACCCACTGGACGGCAGGAACAACTTTTAAAAATTGTTTGCTTTTTGGAAAACGCTCTAGCAGGTAAGCGGTTGTCATGATGGTTGTCAGGGCGGTTGTCAGGGCGGTTGCTACGCGGCGGTGTAAAACCAGCTTTAGATTCAAATATAAAACAAAATTAAAACAAAAATCCAGGTGGAAACAAACTTTCTGGATTCCAGAACGTGTGTGCAATCGTGATTAATTTGACTGTTATTAGTGTTAAATGTAACAACATGCTTTGAGTTTCTAATGATAGTGAATTGACAAACTTTAAACAATCATACATTGATACTACCCTAAACTTTCGTCCTCTTCCAACAAACACTCGTTGATGTTATCAAGGTATTTAATTACAATGATCAGAAACAGCTTTTTTATTTTTGATATTGTCCAGCAGCAGTCTTGAAATACAAGACTCTTGTCTTTAATGAAAGCACATACTTTTAAAAAGATGCCAATTATGCAAATTATGAAAAGAGGAAAGCTAACAATGCCTATGACACTAAACAGTCCACGTTCAGTGGCTGGATTTCATCACACAGCTCGACCATAAATAGGAAATGATGTCCCTTAAAGATATTTACTTTCATGTATTCTGTCTAGATCAATCTAGCACACTGGTAGGAGAATAAATAAGAGCTAGGCAGAGACTAGTTAAGCACCATGGTTGCATGAAATGGATCCATAACAGACAAATTCACCCACAACATGCATGCATACTAATTGTGTGGTTCTGGTATCGTCAACGGTGGCCAGCGATGTATAAATCCCAAAAACTAGTGCCAGAAACCTCATAATTACAGCAACCACAGCCCTCAATTCCCTGCCAAAATGCGTGGGCTACTGTAGGAATGTGGGACTGACCCAGAGAGGGAGGACCAGCTACACTTTTAGTGTGGGAGAGAAAGACAAATACAAATAGGGAGGAAAGGGCTCAACTCATTGATCCTTAGTAAATCAAGCAGTCAAAGCATTCTTGTGCGCGCCCCCCCCCTCCAACACACACACACACACACACACACACACACACACACACACACACACACACACACACACACACACACACACACACACACACACACACACACACCAAGTTGTCTGTGTTGGATGTCTGCAGCCTCTTTTCAAGGCTCTGTGCTACATTCACACAGACAGAACTTGAGCCCAAGGGATGAAACAGACAAGTGCTCCATTCATGAGCTCACCCAACTTTCATACGACCTCCTCGTCTTTGCAGCTAAGCTAAGCTGTAGCCTTTTGAGAACACTGATTTGACACGTCAAAAAAGATAACCTTTGATAATAGGACATTCAGAGGTGCCACTGCTAGACGTATGCTCATTTTGTTCATCGCTAGAACATTGTTTCACACATCTAAAATGGCATTTTGACTCAATGGAATCCAGCGGTATGCTTAAGGCAGCTTTTACAAACAAAACAAACCTGCACTGATCACTAGGCATCATTGTTGTTGTACTGGAGTTGATGAAACAGCTTTAAAAGTGTGAGCCACTTCTTTAATAAGAAATAAGAGACATGCCAAGATCCCAAATTTCCCAGAAGCTAATAAACGTCAACTATAAATACAATTTTGGAGTAGGCCAGAGAAGGTGGCTACATGAAGTATTTTTATACAAAATGGACTTTAATAATCAATATAGTGGAGCTAATAAAAAAGACCTCATGACAAAACATGCTAAACTAGTTAATGGAAAGTAGTAGTTTTACCAAATTTTGCCTTCCCATTGAAAATGTAAAAATTGTAATTAATATTAAACATTACAATTGCCACATCAGCACTGCAAAAAAGCAGGTTTGGTGATCATGGGATTCTCATAATATCTACCTTTAATAACCTATTGATCTGTCTTACATAAAAAAAAGAATATCAAAAAAGAATACATTTTCCCTGCATAGTATCAATAAAGTTCATCTTATAGTTATTTATGAAATATAATTAATACCAAAACAAAACCCATCATTAAAAAGATGCAAACATGCAGTTTATTAGCTCCAAGGTAAATGAAGCTCAGCGTAAATTCTTTCAGGAAGACTTCATCACCTCTCTCTCTCTCTCCCTCTTCCTAAAACTGATCAGCTGTTTCGAGGCAATCACTTTTCAGTTAAACCAATCAGAATCGGCCATGAATTTCACTAGCCAATCACAGCATTACATCCCTGCTTTAAATCTGTTTCTCTCTCTCTGCTGCTGTCAGTTGTCATTTCAGGCAAAGAGTGCAACCCTCCTCCTCCCCTTCCACCTCCAGTCATCATCACCCACGGCACCCTGGGTCTTCCTCAGGCAGACTGCTCCCCTCCTTCGGTCCGGTCTTGGTGCTCCTTCACCACCACCACCAGTGTCTAGACTCCATCGGGGGGATATGTCTTGGTTTCTCTACCCCTTTAACGATGGAGTCTAATCTCCAAAGACTCTGTACATTTCATATTATGCATGTGTACAAATAAACCTTTGCATATTTGTAACAAAGTCTCTCCTGATTGAAATAATAGATTTCAATGTGTCAGTTGCACAATATACCTCTGACTATTACTGATACTGCATGACATGGGAGCATTTTGCCTTGAGCTACACTGCTGATTAAAAGAAGACACCTTACTCATGAGTCATATGCTGAAGAAGTTTTTGTGGGAGGGAAAATCTCTGCCACGGCTGAGCTAATCAAAATCAAGGCAGTTTTCAGAAGTCCATGTCTTTATAAGCAAGTTATCAGAAATCATGTCGGATTACATTTTCTAAGAACTCTGTTCTTCACAATGGGAGCCCATTCCGATCCATAACAGTAAGAATCTCACCTGCATGTGTCACAGTCAACTAACAGGTCAAACCAGATATATCTTCATCATATTTATTGTACTGTGTACCTGTGCTGTCATGCGTAGATTCCCAATTGCCTGAAATCATACATCAAGTTAGGCATGTATGATTTATTTTTATGGGAACCAACCTGCCATTAACCTTGGGCGTATTTATAAAAGAGAGATTAGCAACCGTAGCAAAGGGCAAGTCTTAGCAACTACTAGAATTGGGAGGAGCAATGAGAAACAAAAGTGCCGTAAAACTAAATTTGCAGACAAGATGCAATTAAAAAACATGAGAAAACAAAGTTCTATTTGGGAACCATCTGTGTTCATCATCATCTGCTTCCGCTAATGTTGTGGCTGTACATACTGTATGCTAGCTGTCACATTAAGGCTGATCTTACTTGGGGACACAAACAACCGACACACGACACATGTTAGGTCATGAACCTGTCCAATCATGGGTCAGGAGGGCAAGGCTAGCATAACATTCTGGCTACTCCAGGCAAGAAGTTGCATACTGCAGCTTTAAATCCTGAAGCTATGTGCCTAGGGGCATGATAGACAGCTGCGCTTGCCATCAAGCTAATTTAAAAACACTCTGAAATTAGCAACAGGATAGCATTTCCACACTGTGGTTACTTAACATGGAAGCATGTGGACCAAGTAAGGCTTGATAAACAATGTGCTACAGCTGTTCAATTAGTCTTAGTAGACATACTATGTGATTATTTAAAAAAGTGAAATTCACAAATACTGAGTAGAGAACTGTTATTTATAAGAATGATCAAATGTCTGCAGTTAGTAAACCTAAAAAACAACCGCGCACACCCACCAAACACAGTTCAAAGTATCTCTTGTTATCAGCTGAACTGTGACCCTGGCTAGGGAAGCAAATGGCTCTCTCAGGCTAAATCTTAGCCTTGGGCCAAAAAGACAGACAGACAGACACACACACACATGCCGGGAAACCAGGTCACACAGAGTGACAAGTGCACTGACCAAGAAAACCCTCAATTACTTCAACTTCACTTGTTGTATTATAGAAAATATTGTCTAACACATTGCACACATACTACCAGGCTTATTTTCCTAGACAATATCTCAATGGTAAAAAAAAGAAATAGTCCTATAATAAGGTATATATAAATAGATTAGGTATATCGCGATGTTAATACTTACATTAATGTAGGCAATCTCCTTGTAAAAAGTCCTGTAAATCTTTTATGCTCCCGGGTTTTTCAGGTGAATCAGGATTCCCGCTCACTATCTTGTCGACAGAGAATGAGAGTGAAAGAGAGAGGGAGTGAGAGTGAGAGAGAGAGTGAGAGAGAGAGTGAGAGAGAGAGAGAGAGAGAGAGAGAGAGAGAGAGAGAGAGAGAGAGAGAGAGAGAGAGAGAGCCATAAGGGATGGGCCTTTCACAATTGGCCTGCAAGTTCAGCAGCCAATCAGAATGTGTTTTTGAAGTCTATTGATATAAATGTTTCACCTTGACAGTCATCTGATCTGACTGACAGTTACAGCACACAACAAAGGACTGTAGTGACACACAACTAATTCAATTCATGACATAATTAGGAATGTTTCTGTCCTAATGAGCTACTGTATATCTACTGTATGTTGGTACTGTATTACACACTTTTTTTTACGAGTGATGATTAATCCTCAATATTATAGCAATAGTTTAACATTTTAAGAAATGGTTGTTGTTTTTCTAAGTTGCCGTTTTAGAGAGGGGTTTATGTTTACGTTTTGTCGTGACCCATGAACCAGCGGAGACTTAAACTATAAAATAGCACATATGCTCTTGGTTGTATTTTAGACCTGAACAGGCTGAATTATCTGAATTTAAGCAATATAAAAAAATACTTTCTTTCAAAACTGGCTGAAGTTTGAACATGGGCTTGTATACTGCTTTAAGGAGCTTGTATTCTTCAACAGAAGCCCAGGAAAACTGTGATCTAAGATGCACTACTGGAAAAAAATCCTGATTAAATGAGGACAGCCAGTTGTCTGCTCATCATGCTTTAAAAGAGAAATGTTACCAACATTATCCGTGCTGCAATGAAGTGTAACACATGTTGATGAGAGCAAAAAGGGATGATCTCAGCACCTCTGACAGTCCTGAAGAAACGGGATATAATCAGAATCAGATGGTGAACAACAAAACTGTACTATATTTTTTTTGTATTTGTGGGTGTGCGTCTGTTGTTTCCTAATTTTTCTCAAAAGGGTATTTCCAAACTGCCTCACATCAATTAGAAAATGATGTACAGTATAAATCGTTTTGGAGCTTACACTACGTAATAAAGATTTTGCTTTTACATGCAAGGCATGTTGCAGTAGTGCAGTGTGACATTCACTGGTCGAAATCAGTGAAGTCTCAAGTTTTATTAGTGACTTTAAGTACATTTTAGGAGCACCTCAAGGCCATGAAGTGAACATATCAGTGACTGTCACATTATCAAAATTATAAGTTTATAACAAATGTGTTTTGTAACCTTTGTTCAGTGGTGAAAGGCCACTACACTGGCACCATTAATGGCCTCAGAGGTAGGGATACATGCTGACACTGAACAGTAACTTAAATGAGACAGGGTGAAAAGAGGACTCTAATGTGATGTCCATGTCACTGTATTTTGAAGGATGTATAAGAAGGAAACTTTTAACACGTTCGCCAAAAGTACTTGATAAACAAAATGGTAGATAACGGCTGTATTTGAATCCAAATCTGACACAGCTCTAAAGCAGACCACAGTTTTTTTTGTTTTTTTTTTAAGTTGAGACATTCAACCACTTATCGAAATTATGGATGTAAACACTAATGCCCCATGTGTAATAAATAACCTCATGGGCAGTCAATTAAAATGAGTAACAATTTGTTATAATGAGTTTGTGTCTCAGGATCCAAAGAGTTTTTTGAGCCCGTCCTAAATCATTGTTTATCCCACCAACGGGAGGCCTTCATGCTTACATAAAAGCCTTTTTGTAATGTTCATTCATGAGGGATTATTTCACAACTCATCCAAACGATGACTCACGGTCTGGTATGTGATTAGGTCCAACTTCACAGGGAGTGCAGGAAAGCAGAGCCAATCAGTGAGGTAGAAAGCAGCCCCAATAATTACTGCCAGTAACCTTTAGGCTTCAAACTTACGATACGTGTTAAGCTTACTTTGATACCTCACAGTCAATGGATAAGGAAAGTAAAATAGAGAGTAAATGACATAAAAAATATCTGAGTGAGCTGAAATGCCACTTATCCTCCTGAGCCTCCAAAATACTCCACTAAACACTTCACACTCAGATTTGGCATTGGATCTTTAGCATTCCACCAGCATTATAAGCAGGTCAGGGGGAGAAGGAATCCCCTTCTCTGTTGTGTAGGGGCCACGGGGAAATAAAGTACAATAGAGTGACGCTCCGACTGGTGTCAACCCAACAAGAAACAGTCACGCGGTGAAAACACAGATTTCAATTAGATTATCTTTTCAGTCACGGATGCTTTGGTGATGCCAAAGAAAGTGCCAAAAACATACTAATTTGAATTCCATTCCCGATCTAAGAAACAAGACTAGCAAGAAGTGGAAATAAGGAAAAAACAAACCAGCAGAAAGAACATACATGTACGTTAGAGTGTAACGTTAATGCAACTAGGGATGAACCGATAACATACTTGGTATTGCCATCAGTCTTAATCTAGTCTCAACCACTGAATTGGGTATTGGAAAAAATAAACTTAAATCAAATGTTAACTATTGATAAATACTCCCTACCTGTAACGATATAAAAGTTCTAAACAAAACTAGTAAGACAACGGTAACCGGTGAAGAAGAACTTTTGACTATTTATGCATCATGCTCTTTGATGGGCATCCAAACCACAGTGCACAGTGATGGCTTATTAAGAGCTCTGGGCATACTAAAGAAGAATGTGAATCACACTGGATGAAGGTATTGGAGATTGTGTGTATTGGAAATCAAAACGTGGTAAAGATCCAGTAAAAGAAAACCCTGTAGAGTGCCCTTTAAATCTTCAGTATTATAACGCACTCTTCTTGAAAAGGACCCCCCCTCTCTCTAACACAGGGGGTCAGAGAAGAAAAGACGCATCATATGACTACAATAGAATCACATTCCTTAAACTGGTCACTGTTGAAAAGAAACAGACATACCATGCAACGCAAGACCTAGCCTAGATAAGGGAAAAAATATATATATATATATATATATATATATATATATATATATATATATATATATATATATATATATATATATATGCGCGCACACGCGTGTGTGTGTGTGTGTGTGATTTAGAATATAAGGGGAAAATCAACTAATAAAAAAAAAGTTATGTGAATCTTTTTGATTACAACATATGTAAGATATATATTAAGTTGAATTTTTTGCATTATTGTCCAAAAGACTGAGGGATCTGGCTGAGAGCTAACTGGACCAGCTTAATATTCAAACATTTTGTCCAGCTGCCATTGCAAATAAGTTCTTGACTTGCCTGAATGAATAAAGGTGAAATAAATTTAAAATAATAAAACTATCAAAATTTCTGTGTCAACCCAACCCAAACCTGAACCACTGAAGCATTTAATGAGTCGCAACGCTGCAAACGCCTGATTTTTATTCAAAATCTTCTAAATCCACCTCGAATATTTAAAGTTATAACCATCCGACATTAACTGTAAATTGTAGATATCTTCTTAATAATTACACATTCGAGTCAGGCAGCCATCAACAACAATCAGTCAATCCATTTTTACTACAGTAACCAGTAAACGGTGCCTTGAATCCCAATGTAAGTGAAAGGTGGAGCAAATTCAAAGAGCTCGAATTGGCCCCGACCCAG
>NC_041351.1:14247523-14337523 GCF_004354835.1 Perca flavescens | reverse complement strand
AAATTTTATACAATATACATAGTAAGGGCTGCTCTGTCTCTCTTTCAGCTAATGGGTCTTTGGCTTAAAAAACCTTGTAGACCCCTGCCTTAGCCTAGCCACAATCAAGATTTTATTTATTTTTTTAGGCATTTTTGGCCTTTATTTGATAGGACAGCTGAAGACAAGAAAGGGAAGAGAGAGGGAATGACATGCAACAAAGGTAAAATACCAGCAGCTATTGATTGATGTAAGAATTTAAATGCAGCCTTTAGCTCCTTTAATAATGTGGGCAAACAATTTGGAATATGAAAGAAGAAGAGAGACAAATTGTATTTAAACACCAAATGAGAGGAATGCAGCTATATCAGAAAGTCTACTGCCAGTGGCCACGAACAGAGCAGACCTAAGGTCCCCTGTGGAGTTATGACCACTATCAGCACTATGGAGCAATTTTACTAGTTGCACACTAGGATGAGCCGAGCGCACACATTCATGTGCAAATACACAGAAAACACACAACACACATTCCCGCCACTGGTTTTGCGCTATCCTGCTGAATAAACACAAATCAGCGTAGCAATGTCCCAGCAAAAGGCAGGGAAGAAAAAGAGTGCTAGTAAACATGGATGTAAACAATGCAGGATTAAAAATATCCAAAACATTTTACATTGAACCGCATTCAGCACGTTTTTAAGACTTCAAGGATTTGCGCAATACATTTGGGGCGAGAAACAATAAACATAGGCTAACTTTTGTTAATAGGGCACTAGGGCTGCTCGATTATGGAAAAAGATATAATCACGATTATTTTGGTCAATATTGAAATCATGATAATTTAACACGGTTACTTGTTGAGTTCTGGAAAGATGTTGCAATTATTGAACTTAAAAAAAAACAGTGGAAAAACTTAAATAAATCAACAGTAAAAAAACACAACTGTGAAATTTGCCTTAATACTTTTCCAATTTAAACTTTATTTTTTCATTCAGAACACAAGAGAAAATAAGAGTTTACTTGCTAAATAATTGTTTTTCTCGATTATTCTGTTTTTGTGATCATTGGGAGCCAAAATCATAATCACGATTAAATTTCGATTAATTGCACAGCCCTATAGGGCACCTTACATTTCTAAAAACTGGCAATCACCAAAGTGCAGCAGTAGCTTGAGAAGCACAGGGGCGTCGGACTGGGGGGGAAAAGGGGACTGAGTACCCAGGGCCCACATGTGAGTAGGGCCCCAAAAGATGCTAGAATCAACAGCTGTGGATGCGGGGAGGGGCCCATAGAAAATGCCTTTCTACAGGGCCCAGAATTTTGTGCTACGCCTCTGGAGAAGCATAAAGCAAAAAGAGTGCATTTCCACAATTGCTCAATGTTTAAAAGGTCAAAGGTTAAATTATCGGCACAATTAATGCTCTTCCAGCACCAGACATTGAAAAACTGTGATGTCATCAAGACAAAAAAGTCTGCAGCTGCTCCACAGCTGAACAAATGGGAAGCACATACGGGAGTTTCTGGAAGTAAGGACGCCCTAATGCAGAGAATGCAGGATTTCTGCAGTTTTCAACAAGTCAAATTTAGGACTTTTTAAGACATTTTAAAGACCTTTATGAATGAAATTTAAGACCTATATCACAACATAAAAGTACAACGAAATGCAGAGTTACAAAAGTACTTGAAAAGTAAATAAAATTATTAAAATTGAATAAAAGCGACAGAGTAATAATGATCTGGACATATACAGCAAATGATATTTGGAGGAGCTAAAGAAAGAACTACAACACCACAGAATAAAAAAAAAACATTTCAATGAGCGTTAGAGGTAGCATTACATGGACGTAGGAACATTTAAGACCTCTTTAAAATTATTTAAGACCTAGAATACTTTCGAATTTGAGACTTTTTAAGACTCCGCGGAAACCCTTGTAACAGCAAGTTTGAAAACAACAAGTCCAACCAGTCTCCCATCCCTGTCTGCTGCAGATTTCTATCAAGACATCACCACACCTTCGCTCCAACTGCTGATTCACAATATATTGTGATGTTTGAGCACACATAATAACTGAAAGTTGAATAAATATTCACTATGCAAACATCATCAATTTGGGGAGAAGTAAAAACCTTAACACAGAAATGATCCAGTCTGTAAAAAGCATTGTGTGTTAACCACAGTATTATCTCGAGTGTCTTTGTGGCCTCTCACTTTGCACTGTAAATATGGCCTTGTTATCCAAATAGTGTGTGTGTGTGTGTGTGTGTGTGTGTGTGTGTGTGTGTGTGTGTGTGTGTGTGTGTGTCAGACTGTCATATCGACTGCATTTTTTTTTTTAAATAAGTTGCCCATTTGTCTCTGAACCACAGACACAAGGCAAACTTCCTGCTCTTCTGCTCGTGATTCTGATCTGCCCCTGATTCATCTGAGCTGTATTTCCCTTTCATCTCCATGTGTCACTCTTTAGTTTAAAGCAACATTCGCTGCAACATCACATATAAAGGGGGTTAAAAGGTCACAGTGCCCAAGGGATGTCTGGTAGACTCTTCCTACGTAAACACAGCCTGACCTGTCAAACTAAAAAAGCTAACATGCAGGCAGTGCACACACAACTTTAAGGTGCTAACGCTAGCAGCTTAGGCAAAAAGAAATCCCATTTACCTTCATTTCGGCCAGTATTCGATGTCAATAAACACAAACAACTCTGTCAGTGATACAGCTTTCATAAATACCAATGAACCTCGGAGTAAGCACAGAAAAAAAAACCATGACAGATAATAGTTTGAAAGCTTTTTTAACACCAAGAGACCCCCCCCCCCCCAAAAAAAAAAAAAAAAAAAACTGCCTGCAACCCCATTTGGGAATTGTTTCTGCTGGGAGTTTCAGACGAGATGATTTCAGTTTGCTGTCCCGGATGAAATGAGTCAAGCTAATAACAACATTTTAACTAACGTTACATTAATTTCTAGTACCAGACGAACCCAAATGCAAAAACATTACTATTAGCTTAATCTTGAGTGACTTCGGGGTTTGGGTTTATATACTACAGTCTATGGGACCCACTGACACCTAGCTAAGCAACTTCACAAACAAACCGCACTCACGACCAAAAAGACTCGTGCAACGCAACCCATGAAAAGGTGTCTAAACGTGTATTGACGTGACAGTTTGAGGATGTGGTGACACAAACTTACCGACCAATGTTGTCAAATCCAGTTAGAACTTATTTAAACTTCGCATACTAGCTGCTGACTACTTCAACACATGTTCTGCTGACTCCTGGTAGATGTCTCACTTCACAACTCTCGAGACAGTTGATGCAGCAGCTCGCGCTGCGGTGGGAAACCGCTTTCTAGGATGCCTTCAGGTGCTCCTCGGAATACTGTACTCCAAATTCAAAAATTATGATTCAAAGGTCTTTTGGTTATGTCAAATGGGCCCGGGCCCAAGTACTATTTTTGCAGAGTGTTGACTCATGGGACAGACATTTTCTTCTTGTCTTCATAAATACTTTTGCTCTTTTTTTAGAATTAAAGTATAATTATGTAAACATAGTCTATCTGATAGATGTAATAGTTCCAGGTATAGCTAACATGTCAGTCCGACTGCTGGGAAAACTTTGCAAATAGGACAAGATGTATGTGATGTTATAAAATAGTAAACCAATTAATTCATACACTGTCCTCAGTAACAATCAGAGGACAGTGTATAATGTTACACCAGTTACACACTGCCCTCCAACCTGGCAAAATGGGCCCCCTAAAGCCCTAGATTCATCAATTGTTTTTAAATAATTTGATTACTTGCTAATGTGTTTCCAGAATGTGCACCACTAACATACAATATTTACCGAGGTGTGTCCTGCATTATTACCTAATCTCTAATGCCTGTCTCGTAGATTTAAGACCTTTATTAGCCTATTGTAGTTTATATTGTGTTTATGTGGTGCATATTGCTCAATTTAGTAGCACAAATTATCTCACAATCAGAAAAACTCTAAGACCAGATAGTGTTATTCCAGCAGAGAAGAATTGGTTGGTAGTGCTGCTTTCATTTATAATATGGTGTGCGCACTGCACTGGATGGGAACTTGGAGGTAGATATGCAGTGCACAGATGGTACGTCACTCATGTCACCTATAGGCATGTAGTGTATTTCACAGTTATGTCAGTGTTTGTTTGTGTAGTAAATGCAAGATATAATGTATTTAATCATGCTCCTGTCATGAGTGTTTTATATAGGGGTGAGTGAAAAAAATCAATACAGCATAGTGTCGCGATATTTTCCTTGGCAATACTGGATCGATACACAGACGGCAAGTATGGATTTATTATTATTAGGATTGGGCATCAAGAACCGATTCGTACTCGGAATCGTTTAAAAAATTAAGATTTTTCATCGGAATCGTTTCTTTATTGGAATCGTTTGGAATCATTTGGAGGATTTGGTTCCAAATCTGATCACAGGTTTCAAATTTAATATGCGCAAGTTTTGGTTTCTGTAGCAGCCAGGCGCTTGTTGTGATGCAGCCGTGCAGCACAGTAAGCGGAGCTCTAGTCTGGCTTTATTTTGCAATATAAAAGCTGTAAAACTGTAAAACCACCATTGAATCAAAATAAAACTTTCCTCTTATTTGTGAAAATAGGCATGTGACCCATTTCAACTCCACCCCTCAAAGAATTGGAATCGCGAATCAATAAGTTCCGGAATCGAAAGGAAGAATCGGAATTGGAATCAGAATCGTAAAAATCGATTCAAATCGATTCAAATCGAAACGATGCCCAACCCTAATTATTATATATGTGTTGGTCAGTTTGTCTGATTGACAATCCCATTTTGCAGCAATAAAAGTGAAGAGAGATGAACAAACAAATTTTATCTTTTTAGATAAAACAGATGTTGACAAAGTTTCCTTTTGGGGACATATTTTGAAATTGGGAAAAAAAATTGAAGTTGGAAAAAAGGTAATAAATTGCAATATATCCAAGAAGATTACAATATGTTTAAAATCGCAATATTATTGTATCGTGACATACGTATGGTAATGATATGTAGCGTGAGGCCTCTGGCGCTTCCCACCCCTAGTTTTATATGAGCCTAATAGTAAAATATCCAACAGCACGTGAATGCAGCATCTTCTCTCCCAGTAGCCAACTGAGCTGCGGACAGGAGAACAATAACTGTGTGTGTGTGTGTGTGTGTGTGTGTGTGTGTGTGTGTGTGTGTGTGTGTGTGTGTGTGTGTGTGTGTGTGTGTGTGTGTGTGTCACCACATTGGAATGTCTGGCAACAATTTCGCACCATATAGTCGTGCAGCATGTCCTATACGTCGTCCAAAAAAAGTGTTTTATAGCATTTCACCACATAGGCTACCTAGTTAATGTGTCCAATATTTTATCGACCTGTTATGTCCGCCTCTATTTGGTTTAAGCCATCACATAAATAAATTGGATAATGACAAGGCTAGACCTACTTGACAAAATAACTGCTTCCAGTGCAGGTTTACACCACATAGGAGACACCTCGTTTCATCCTCAATCAGGTGCCGTGCTTGGACGGTGTGGGTCTGGCCCATAATCTGCCCATCTACAACAGATGCCATACCTCAGCCGAAACAACCAGATTTATATCTGGGACAGGTTCGAATTGTAATAATTTGTTAAATTTGTTTGGCAAAGGCAGATTTCGCGCAGCATTTCCATTGCATGTGGTGTCATTGCTTTCCTGGTAGCACGATTGCTTTATTATTATTATTATTATTATTATTATGATAAGTGAATGCAGTTGCAGTTGTGCCGTTGTTCCGCCTCTGGACTCACCGCCGCCCCGCCCCCGAGACAGCGAAAGCACGTGCTTAAGAGAGATGCCCTTTTCCACTTTACAGCCTATAACTGCATTTATTTAAACTTGGAAAATGAGGGATTATTTTCCAATTCTCTCCCGCTCCATTGATGGAAAGTATTATGCCATCCGTCAGGAATGTGCAACCCTTCCATTCCTACAACTCTCCTCCACCCAGGACCGTGCAAACCTTTGGGAATCCCCAGCTCCCTGATAAAAAAGAGGGGAGGAGGGTGTGGTTGTTTTTATCAATGTCCCAGAATATCTTTATTTTAGCCACACCATAACGTCTGATGTGACTTTAGACATTCCAAAAGCATTGCTTTTGAAGAAAAAAAGAGTAGATAAGGAAGGGAGAGACTGGAGAACTTCCCCTGCTTACCTTTTTATAAGTTTTAGAAATGGTCCAATGTCAGCATAATGAAAGATAACACACCTACAGGCCTATCTGAAAAATACAGATTGCATGTGTGTGTGTGTGTGTGTGTGTGTGTGTGTGTGTGTGTGTGTGTGTGTGTGTGTGTTAGAGTATTGACAAGCAAAGTAAATATGATGTAGTGATAACACAGAATCTTGTCAGATATCACACACCTTTGACCTTACCTGATATTATGAATAGGCCTACATGTTCTTCCAGTCTCCTATTTCTGCTTCTCTTAGTTTTCTGTTTTATTCTTATAAAACATTTAGCCTATCTTTTATTTATATAAAAAAAAATGACAATTTAAATTACTCTGAAACCTGAACAAACACATCTTGTTTATTGAGTTTGAGTTGATAAAAACCAATATCGTACACTACAATTATAAGTTATAATAATTACACTAATATTACAGTTTCAGGTGAAGTTGCATTTAAGAGCAAACTCCTTGTTTTTGTGGATCCTGCCCTCTGCTGTCAATATAGGTTCATTACATGTGCAGAACTGTTAACATCCAATGCAATAATTAAATTACTGATAATTAATAGTATTGATCATAGCAGATGCACCATCACTACTACGACTACCTATAACACATATAATCAAAAAAATACATCCTTCTATAATCCTTGCAGTAAGTTATTTGTAGCCTATATGACCCTTATCAATATGGGTATATTGTATACGTTTTGCACTTTAGAGAAATTGATGTTGAAATTGAGAGCACAGAAGAATTTTTTTTTTTTCAAGACATCTTTAGCATCAAGTTAGTCCTAATTCTCCCCTACAACAAAGAACTTCTCTGTTCTAGTCCAGCCTCTTCACACTTCACTTAGCTCAGCGCTCAGCTGAAGAATTACCCCGCAACCGAGCCTAGATCCAGGGTAAGGTTTATGACACCGTCTGCATGCTGTTAGCCCTTATGTAAGGTACAAGCCTTTGTTTTGCTAAATATAAGTTATGTTGGGACACAATGAAACACAGTCGTTCTGCATGAATACACAATGCATCACAACTGTGTACAAACAAAGGGGGAAATATACAAAGGTGTAATGTTCAAAGAGACAAAGAGACAAAGAAACCTGCATGCACGCATACACACAATGACTACAATCCACTCAGCTAGAGACTATTCTGAGCACCCCTGTCAACAGCTACCTGACTCAGTGGTTTGTGCCATTGTCACCTATCGAGTCTTTAGCAGAGCTAGGGTAAGGCCATGGGCTTTGGGACAATGATGCAAGTACAGACAATGCCTCTACACAGTTTGGGTCTGTTCCACAAGTTTCAGTCATGTTTGAAAGATATAGTGCATGAAAAAGAAGACCACAAGCAATAAGAGTTATAAATTCATATAGAATTTATTATGAAATCATAGTATACTAAATATAATCAAACACTATGCAGAAATATATACATCTTACAGAATGTCGATGTAATACATTACAGAAACAGTAAAATAAATACTATTAAAGCATAGTTTAAAAACCCTAAAAATTGCTTCTTCTGTAAGGCTTATAGGTCCTGAAACAAATGTTTATCTAACCATTTGAGAGAAATACAACACATTGTGCTTACACTACCAGCATTTAAGTCAAACTAATATACTGAGAGGTAAAAATCGTAAAATTAGCTTCTGAACACCTGAAGTGACCATGACTACTACTAATGTACTACGAACAAAGATAAAAAAAATGTCACAGTGCCTTTAAATAAAGTATGATACTGGGATCACATGTGATAGGCCGATTTTATTCTATTTCACACTTTGATGTTACTGTTCATCAGTTGAAAGATGAATTATTTCCCAGGGCTTGAACCCACATTAATCATCTAACTATATTCTCCTTACAACTAACGGGTAGGATCAGAATTGTATGAATGCTTTTTATTTATTTTTTATTTATTTATTAATAACTGGTATTGGTAATTAAATACCATACCAGTTCTAATCATAATAACCACAGCAAATTAAATGGGAATAAAAAAATCAAATAAGCTCTAATGGGAGATTGCTTTCTCCAGCATGGAAAGGTCTCAGATATCACACTGTGCCACCCCCTATAGGACCATTGTAAAGCTAAATTAACTTAAAGGTGCAGTAGATAAGACTTATAAAACTAACTTTCTGTCATATTTGCTGAAACTGACCCTATGTTCCAGGAGAACTACATGAAGCAGGTAATTTAAAAATAAAATCTGGCTCTTCTGGCACCACCTACAGCCTGTAGTGCGATTTGCAAAAATCCACAGCTCCCTGTTCAGATTCACCAATCAGGGCCGGGGGGGGGGTGTCTAACAGTGTGTCAATCACTGCTCAGGCACACAAATTCATTCTCCCTCGTGGGGGGAGGGGCTTAGGAGACCGTTTTGGGCTTTAGCAGAAAGGGGGGGAGGGACTGAGAAGTTGTCGATGTTCAAATTCTTTGGCTAAGTCCTGGATCTTCACAATCCTACCTACGGCACCTTTAAATGAAACATTCCTCTTGGAATCTGTGTGTGACTTCTTAAAGTAGAGAATTAACGAAACAAACATACATTACTGTCATAGGAAGAGTCACATTAGACTATGCAGCTGGGCACAGTGGTCTTGTGTACCACAACCTTTTAGTGGAAAGACAAGACCCAATATTGCTTTTTAGCACAATATCTTTTTGCTCTAATAATTATTATAATTAATTATAATAATTATATTATGAGCTCAAGAGCTTAGTTGTCTTATTTCTCAGCCAGGTACGGTACATCTAACCTACTTATGGATGATCATGAGGTGACTACAGACATCCTCTACCTGGCACAAGAATCACAGATTCACCGAGGCAATCACAAAAACAAAGATGGCTCAGCATCAGCTTTTTAGTTTAGTGACAAAGTGGGACTGTTGCGACTATTCAACTGAGGGATGCAGGGTATGTTTAAATTGAACAACCTGCACTGTTTTGATTTAGTTTCATCTCTCATCTTTCCTCTCTAGGAAGAGGAAGTTATCATCTAGCAACCCGTGTGTGCAGCTGTTTGGATGCTCACTTTATTTGTTGAATTACAGTGGCAGCCGGTTACTGTCACTTTTTCTACTCTATAGCAAAGACAAAGTGCAAACAACACCGCTCTTTGAGCATCGTGGAATAAAAATATATTTTGAGACTGTTGAGAGCACTAATTTAATGCTTTAAGATGACAGGAAATGCTAGCCAATATGATAAGAGCTGACTCCTCCTGAGATGAAGAAATGTGTGCAGCCTTCAGTTAAATAAAACAATGCTGTTAGGCCTTATCTTTGAAAAAAAAAAAAAAACATTAGTTAATGGGTTGACTTTTTTTCCAGAAGCACCCTACTTCATATTCACATCACACCTGGGAGCTGGCCAGGTGTGATTGCAGGTTACTGAGCAGCTCCACTAAGGGAAGCTGGAGGTTAAAAGTCCCTACTTAAGGCACTTCAAAGATTTTGTTAAGAAATGAGTCACTATGGATTGGATAATATTGGATATTATTTTATAATCTTATAAACTATATTAGATGGGATAGGGATGACAGAAGCAAAATAAAATCAAAAATCACGAAGGAATAAATTCTTCATGGATTGGATTCAGGTGTAATTCACATTTGGGCATCATAAGCAGCTCGGCAAGAGATCCCTGAGTAAATTGTACAGCTGTTTCGAGTTTAAAATTGTAACCAAATTTGGGATTTTATTTTCATCTTTTTTATTTTTTTTGTTGACTCAAATATCTGTGAAGTTTTTCTAATAAACATGTATCTAAGTGCTAATACAGCTTATTTGGTTTGCATTACATTTCCTTGTTTTTATTGACAGAGTGATCCTAGCTGCATTGTCAGCACCACAAATATATTGAGCATTTTTTGCAGATACTCATTTGATAGTGCCTAGTGCATACCACAATAAAAATGAAATATGGAGTATACTATTTTTCAGTATAATATTATTGCCAAGTTATGTAACACAGTATGGATGGTCCCAATGCAATAAACCTCTCTGGCTATTGTATTCAGGTTAAAGCAAACGTAAAATGGGACTGAGGATATCCTTCATAAAACTTATTTATTATGATGAAATTAAACTTTCAGTCCCATTTATGTTGTACACATTTTTAACTCTCTAATGAGGTTAAACCTTCTCACAGGTTTACGCAAGAGTAACAAGTAAACTACAGAATCAAGAACATTAGGGGGAAAAAAAGATAGTAATACCAAAGTATTCTATGTTGCTTCTCCATCTCAGCTCTTGCGAGAGCTGCTGTACCACTTCTGGAGTGCTACTCCACTAGTGCTCGCCACGACGCACAGCGCCCCTCCGAGGCTCCACATGGTCGGTGCACGGTTGAGGAAAATGAATTGGAAGATGAACGCCAGCACCACATCGATAGTCCTCATCAGAGCCACAGGTCCAGCCTTCTCAATCTGGAGAGCCTTTGTAAGGAAGCTCTGGCCTGCGATACCCAGGACAGCAATCAGCATCAGCAGCCAGCGATCACGGCCACAGTATGGGATTTTCCACTCCCCCAGGACGGATACTGTGATGATGCACTCAATGAAACCGATGACAGCGTAGTACCAGACAGAGAGGTAGTAATGGACGCTCTTCCCCATCTTACGAAGGACAACAAAAGTAAAAGCAGCCCCAATAGCTCCTATGATTAAAAAAAATAAGAGACTGAATGAATACAGCCACTAGAAGAGTAATTAAAGTTAATAAAACAATAACAAAGATTATATTAAACTTAAAGGACAAATAACATATACTTTCAAATTCACTGCTTCATGGCTCCATACCTGAAATATTTGAGTTAATTAACTTAAACTTGTTCATTTGAGTTTCTTCACTCCTGGATTGCCTATTTCTCTGATATGTTCTGCCATGCCTGAGATGTTTTTACTCAAGCACTCAACTAGGAATTTAGATTATAAAAAGAACTGCTCCATTTTTCTCTATCCTATTTTGGGGGCCAAAGTTCAACTTAGTTGCACTTAGAAAACATGGAAAATCAGGGCAATGAACTCTGCCGTGGCGCAGCTGCTGAAGAGATCACAGATGGCGCTCTATTTGAAATAACAGCCTTTCTCTGTGAAATGTTGCACTTGCGCATTGCGTGTGAAAGGCGGGTTATTCACGCAGGATTGTGAGATTAATCATCAGTTGCAGTGTGCTGTAAAGAAGTTACTTAGGACTGTAGTAGTCCCTAAGTACACTTAGTACACTAAGTAAAAGAAAACTTAGTAACAAAGTGAAGTTCCTAAATCATTGGTCGATCTTCATTTGGGACCCATTTTGAGACACTTGGTAAGCACAAAAGAAAATAGTTGTTTGCGGGTTGGAAGCCGGTGAAGGATCATGAGTTTGTTGCTAAATTAGCGATTCCTGCTAGTTGGAAAATGTCACCACGACCGACAGGAGACCCCTCCGAGTATAACCATGACTAATTGAAAAGACTGTACCTCTCAGCTGATGTGCTGATGCGGGGGACATAGCTAGTTGCCATGGTAATCCTGACTGACAGATGGGCAAGGAGTCTGAACAGAATTGCCAACATCATACTTCTTCCTGAATGATTCTACCTACTTATTATGGTCAAACAAACATCACTGCTATACAAGTGCTGTATGAAACAGTGTTCATTATTAATCGTATCACCTGCAAAGGCAGCAATAGTCCCCTTAATGTGGTTAGCATAGTTGCCCTCAATGCCACGCCGATGGTCGCCGAAGAGAAATGGCGGTCGGGCGATGAGGAGGACTCCAGTGATGGTAAAAACAGTGAAGATACAGTCCCAGATTGTACATCTCTCCTTCAGGAAGATCCAGGCCAGCAGGGAGGTAAAGACTGGATTACTGAAAGAGAGAGAATACGAGAGCGAGAGATTGATAGAGGTGAGAACATGTGGGAAAAGTAATACATGTATGGGTACATTTAAATAAATAAACCATACAGGGAAGATGAGAGATGAGGTATTCCAGATCTTGAATGAATTACTGAGAGATACGAGAGGGAGAGATAATCATGTAAGGAGTATGGAAAATGTTATAAAGTAGGAAAGAACGAGAGGCAGAAAAAGGTGACAGGCATACAATTGAGGGAAGATAGAATCTATTTGTAGTATTAGTAAAAAATTCCACAAATCCACAATTAATTAAGTTCCTACCTGAACATGATGACTGTGGCGTCGGCTAGCGGCATCTGCTGAACAGCATAGAAGAGCAGGATCATGGCATTGGAGCCAATGAAACCCCGAAGCACCAAATATATGCGTTTGTCTCTGGGACCAAGGAAACCTGTCCTGGAGGAACAGAGATATGAAGATGATGGATGAATGAATGACTGGATGGATGGATGATGAGACTGACCGACAGAGGAAGTAATAAACAGATTTTTGGAATTTTTTGTGAGCGGAGAGATGACAAATGACTGGATGGCTGGATAGACAGATGGGTAAGTAATGTGGAAAGGACAGTGATGGATGGACAGACGAACGGATTGGAGAAGGAGAGTTAGTTATGTAGATGGCATATGGATGGATGGATAGATGGATGAATGAATGAATGAATGAATGAATAGGTAAATGAATGAATAGAAGTACTAGTGGCATTCTTTGGGAATTATTTATCTTTGGTTCTTGGGGTCACAATGTGATTCTAAAGTGAACTGGTTTTCTATCCATCCATGCAAAGAAGCAACTCATAATAAGCAAGTGGAATAAATGGACAGAGAGTAAAATTAATGATTGTTAGACTCTATCTTCTTTCCCGTCATAAACTTTCAATTACTCGTGTTTTTTTATTTAGTTTGCTGGAGGGCACATTATTGTATACAGTGACATAATAGTTTATATATATATATATATACACACTACTAAGATTAGTGGTTTTATTATCATATACGGTATTTGTTTTCTTAACTTTGCACCAAGCCAAAGACATCTATTTTTTTATTCCACTATTATGCCTAGTAGACACAGGCAGGAAGATTATTACAGTGCTTACTGCATTAGTATAACATTCATTTTTTTTATTACAAGTAGCTTGAAATCAATAGAATTTTGTAATACATTATATCATAATATATGATCACTTCACTGAACGTCTGTAAACAATATAATGAATTACTGTCCAAATAATTACCGTCTAAAATACTATCTTTTGGTGTGAGAATACTTATACCTTACTCAGTCAAGATGTGTGTCATTTATCACCAGGTAGTCCTACAAAAGGTACACAAAGGGAAATGGACATCCAGGGGCATTGTGTGCATTTCTCACTTCCTTGTAAACTTCCAAAGAAATCCAAATAATCGTTCTTCCTCATTTCAAGTTACACAGGAAAAAAAAACCTGCTATACTATAACACCTTTTTTGTTGATAGGCACTTACTTATGAAACTAGAGTGTGATCAAAATATATTCAGATCACCTCTGGTGCAAAGGAGCCTGGGAGATAATACTGGACACCATCTTTAAAACATGCAATATTACAACTTAAAATCATACCTTGCACAGTATTTCATTTTTTAAGTGGTTTATTTAAAGTATTTCATTTCACTGCACATAAGTTACAATATGCTATTATTGATCAGTACACTTATAGATAGAAAGGTTGATTAGTATATTAAAAGCATACAACTTCATGTGTTGAGCAGTGATTGTATGATGCCTAAGAGGCATGAACACAAATGTAGGAATCCCCCTAGAAAATTGCTGGCAGATACATGCATTACCTCGCTGCTGAGCTTAAGCACTTAAGATAATCCCAACATGTAAATTGGTGGTTTGAAATAAAGACTGTTTGGGAGTAAATGCAAGTGTAAATCTTACACCTGGGATTAACGTTTTACTGTCTAACCGTGGGAATCTAAATGTTTGCTTACTTGTGGTAGATGAGTAAGGGCATAGTAAAGAGCATCTGGAAGAAGCAGCGTATGGCGCTGATCTCAATGGCGTGGACCCCCTCGATGGTTTTCACCAAGAGTGCAATGGTGGAGAAGAAAACTGTGGACAGGAAAGCATAGAACAAACCAAGACCTGGACAGCTGTTTGGTTTCTCTGAGTCTGAAAAAATTAGAAAAAAAAGGAGCGAGTCAAAGAACAGGGAGTTAAGGTGGGGGAGCAGATATGTATAAGGGGAGAGGGAGAGAGAAAGGGGGCCTAAATGGGTATCACTGTTCCACATTTCATTTAAAAAAATATTGCTTATTATGTTGTTCTTATGTTGATACAGTAATGGCACGATGGAGCAGTGAAGTTGAAAATATGAACTCCATGTGGCCTGGATACAAAATTCAGTTGAAAAAAAAAAAAAACACAGACAAAAGATCTGCAAAAGACAGCGGTGTAGTGTTTACAAACCCTGCCTGTGGAACAATAAACTGATATGCTTATGGAGATTACATTCCAACCTGAGGTCACTCAGACGTCTTTCTTTGTATTTGTCCACACTGTGTAGGCTACTTACGGTTTTATTATCATATACGGTATTTGTTTTCTTAACTTTGCACCAAAGACATCTATATTTGTTTATTCTTAGTTCCACTATTATGCCTAGTAGACACAGGCAGGAAGATTATTACAGTGCTTACTGCATTAGTATAACATTCATTTTTTTATTACAAGTAGCTTGAAATCAATAGAATTTTGTAATACATTATATCATAATATATGATCACTTCACTGAACGTCTGTAAACAATATAATGACTTACTGTCCAAATAATTACTGTCTAAAATACTATCTTTTGGCGTGAGAATACTTATACCTTACTCAGATGTAAGATGTGTGTCATTTATCACCAGGTAGTCCTACAAAAGGTACACAAAGGGAAATGGACATCCAGGGGCATTGGGTGCATTTCTCACTTCCTTGTAAACTTCCAAAGAAAGCCAAATCATCGTTCTTCCTCATTTCAAGTTACACAGGAAAAAAAACCTGCTATACTATAACACCTTTTTTTTTGGATAGGCACTTACTTATGAAACTACAGTGTGAGCAAAATATATTCAGATCACCATTGTCTCCATAGGGATGGGAAACAAGGTATTTTTCTTTTCAAATGTGATATGGTAAAAGCCGTATGGTGGCCCTAGTACTGTGTAAGTCATCTCTTTAAGTTTCAAGTTTATTTCATTTATATAGCACTTTAAAAACAAATAAGCTTTCACCAAAGTGCTTCACAAAGACAAAAAACATATTTGCACCAGCATAAAACACACAAAGATGTGCATATATACCTAGATGTGGTGGAAATAGCCTATAAGAAGATTTACATAGAAACAAGTTGAAACACAATTGAAAGTCAGAGAATAAAAATGCGTCTTAAGGATGATGCAAATGTTAGGGTGGCTTACAGCAAATGTGCATAATATTATAGTTATTATTAGGCATAGCACGTAAATTAAGGATATTCGTTGTCCGTTTATTCTGAAATAATAAACGACCATAATAAAAATTATATCTTGTATATAACTCACATTATATTGAGGCAGACTACTGTGACGTAAAGCATATGATGAAATTACGTAATTTGTGTCATCCCTAAAGAAAAAGAAATAGTTTAAAAAAAAAAATTTATGAAGTGACTGGCTATTAGCCGCCACGTGATATCAGCCCTGGTTATACATGACGTTACACGGTTGTATAACGTAAAGGCTACGCAGGAAGCCATTGGTTCTCAGCTGGCTGCTTAACACTGTATTTGTGCATTTTCTTCCCATCAGAAACTAAATTCACTAACGTGTGGTGGGAAGATGGAGACACGTAACACTTAGATGACCGTCAAACAAAACCAGCTAATTGCGTTAAGTGCGTGCTCTCTTCTACCTTCAAGTGCGCTTCCGTCTCGGGATGCCAGCCTGCTTCTGACGCAAAACGCCGGCGGGCATAGTGTTTTCTTCTCGCTGCCTTCCAGAGAATTGTCGCTTCCTCTCGCTCCCTCAGCATCACCATCGTAATCACAGGACACATCATGGCAGTTACTTTGCAAGTGAATCGTCGCTGCTGTTCGTTCATCATCGCCACTCTCGTCGCCGCTGTTTGTGTCATCATGGCTGTCAACTTTGTGAAACACTACACTAACGCCGTCCTCTATGGACAAAGCCCGCTCGTGTGTACTGTGGTTACAGTCGCCCATGGTAAGATGTGACGGCTGGGCGGCAGCATGCCTCGGACAGAATGCTGTCCGCTTTCTTCGGTGCCCTGAGTGAGTTAATGACTAACCTTGGTGGCAGGATACTAAGGTTACTTTACCCACAGGGGGGCAGAACTGAACCTAACCCAAACCAACAACTCTGCTGGACAACTATGAGATTACCTAACGTTTACGCCCATAGCAGAGGGAGGCAGTGGAGATTTGAACCAACCAAAACTCATCTTACACCCGTCTTTATGAAAAACATGCATAAAACAGCTTTAATACGTATTGTAGCCTACTAACGTAGCCTACAATACTATTAAAGGTGTGTGGCTCATAATGTGTAGGTGAAAATTGGGACTTTTAATGCAAAATAATGAATTTGCAGGACATTTAACTAAAAATCATAAATTTGAGTCATAATAATGAGCTATATTCCCCCCCTCCTCCCAAAAAAGAGTTTGCTTGGGGCATCAGTGTATCTGCTGAAAGTAACTGATGTTTTTGCTGATTCACTATAAGGCCACAGTTAAACCTTTTCTATTTACCACCACAGTGGGGTGCTCACAACACACTGGCTGACTGACGGCACTTGTTTTTAGGGCAAGACTTGATGTCAGTGCACTGAACTGTAAATATTAGCTATCAAGAAGAATCACAAATTGAAAGAGGAATAAAACATAACGTATACTGTGGTGAATCAACAACAACAATAAAAGAACTACATCTCTGATTTAACATTTTAGTATTTTATTACCACTGTACATAAAATACAATAAGCAAGATGACAAAGGAATAGCTATTATCCTCTGTCCTTACCTAACTAGATTAGACTGACACAAGTAGCCTAAGCCTACACTGTTTTGCAAAAGTAGCATGGTACACAGCATTTAAGGAGGTGATCCTTATCTAGACTAAATTCTATATCTATGGAAAATCAAACATTGTGTGGTCCCCTCTACATACAAAAGCAATATCATATAAATTACTTTACACAGTATTGTAAAAACGTAAACAATATATTTGGCAAATCAGTGAAGTCAGTAATTGTTATCAGAATTCAGTTTCGTTTGTGTCAGAATAAGAGGACCGTGTGAAAGCACAGGTACCAGGTGCTGCACAGCGGTTGGCTTTTTAGTTGCGGAGTAAAGACAACAATGGTTTTGTCAGTGAGGGAGAAAAGGGGCAAGAGTGCAGTGAAAGAGGGAGGGCTAGGTGACACAGTGGGACGCTTCTAGCGAGTCATTCATCAGGATTCAACACTATGAGTGTCTGTATCGTGCATGCAGTCTTGCTTAACTGATGGTCATAGAGTAGACAGTACAGAAAAGGTGTTTTTCTCAGTTTCTCACAGTGCAAAAAAAAAAAGACTGATAGGTTGACTAGCTGCCAAATTGCACTGGAAGAATGTACATAATCTTCAACAATTAGCCCAAATTTTACCCGCATTTGGTTGGAAGCTTGCCTTGTATTATTTTCAAGTCAGGTCTTATAGTAACAAAATACACCTAACATTTCCAACTACAGTGGTGCTGCTGTTAACGTATCATTAAACTTGGGTTAGATTCCAATTTAAAAAAAGATTCTTGTACATGTGTTAGATCTACAGGGTATCTAACAACCCAGACATTGTCACATAGGAGTTAGATGACACATTGTTTGAATACAACGTCCACATATCTCAGTAACCTTTCCATTCTGAAATTACATTATAACATTCTTAATCTTTTATGACATTTTACTCTGATGTGAATTTTCCTGAAATGCTTTGTTAAATAAAGAAGACTTAAATTAAGAAAAAATGTCTAATGTGTCCATAGTTTTTTCATTTTTTTCAAGAATGTTTTCCTATTATTGCATGGTCACAAGCACTACCACATTCCTATATCTTTCCTATCAAATTCCTATAATAGAAATAAAATTGTATAGAGTTGAATTGCAGAGACATATATTGTATGTCTAAAAACTGCAAGTACACCTGCAGTGGTGATTAAAATACAAAAGCACTGATTTTATAGCTTTCTTTTTCCTGAACGATAGTCAGTTCGCACTCTGGGTGGAATTAGGTTTATCAAATGGAGAATAAGGCATTTCCAAACAGATGAAAATACATGGAGATTATCAAAATAAAGTAGTTGCAGCAGGTTGCCAAACACTGTGTAGAATATAGTTTCAATGTAATGAAAATGGTGTCAGAGGTCTTAACATACACTCGTTGATCATAACAAATGTCAACCACTTAATCTCAATTTAAAGAGTCTGAACTGTATTTGAAATATTTTTTTGAGCTTCTGCTTAAAACGTCCTTTTGTTTAAAATTGGGACTTGCTGGTGAATTCTAATAGGACTGACATGTTCAACACAATCACAGAAGAAAGCATTCAAATGGTAGTGAACATAATTTGTCCCAAATAAGACGATGGGTTTTAATTACTCAAATCGATCATAAGGTGCTCATAGATCTGAGTTTTTCCCTTGAAGCTGGATGCGAGCAGAAACACCCGGTCGTCAATGGAAACCATAGAAAATGCTCGAGGCGCCTGGATATTCAGCTCCTGAGATGGGACAAACTGGCCCCTCTCTGTGTCCCATTGGTAGACCTGCGTCAGTGAATAATCGCTGCCCAAGATGGCATACTGCCAGTTGCCGATGGAGACAGGCTGGAACACCATGGAGCCACGGGAAGGAAATGTCTGGACCTCCTTAAACATGGCACCGTCCCAGCGCATCACCTTGGAGTCCCCGATGAATCTTGTCAAGCATATAAACAGCTCACCTTTGAAAAAAATTCACGGGACTGTTGAGTTTACACATTCAGCTACTAAATCAGAATCTGAAATAGAAAAACTCACAAAAGAATGTCATTTCAAAAGAATGTATAGCTTGTGTAGAAGAAAACTAATTATCTTACAGTTTTTAGTCTCATCCTAATAGTCTCTTTCCTGTTCACCGATAAGTTCCTGCTGTTCTTTATGACATTTTGACATGGAGCAGACAGCACTGAGTCTATGCAAATCTACTCAGACAGACTTGTGAGTTGAATGTCTTCTCAGCTTTTGTTTATTCTGTTGTGTTCTGTAAACTTGTATAAAACCCTGGCCAGACAAAAACTAATTATGTTCAGAAAGAATTCTGCAGCATTGTGTGAACTTCTGTCTCCGCTTTGCAAAAAAAAAAAAAAAGAACTCATCTGAACCAGCCACAGAATCGGACCTGAAAAACCTTTTCTTCTACACTTGTTATCTATAGCTACTTAGCAGAGTCACTAATAGATGAGCTGTCCCTTCAGAGAGAAAAAAAATACAAAGAATATTATACAGTAATGATTTATGGGCAGGTTTAATGGCAGTGGACGATGACACTGCCTGTTACCACCTTTAAAATAAATGCCTATGAGGAATGACGAACTAAAGTGCAATAAATCACAGCTAAAAGTATGACGTCAATGTTTTTATTGAATTAACCGCATCAAAGGAAATGTTGACCCTCAATCAAAGTCCACTGTAAATTATATGACACACGCCAGACTATCTTAAGCTTAGCAATATAAACTCAATAATGGCATGTAGAGTACTGTATTATGCAGTATCCTGCTCCAAGGACAGAGTTAACTCACACAAGCTGATACTGTGATACTTTATGATTAGAAATTGCTTAAGAGTATGCAATGTCTTTTTACTTAGTGCCAAAATAAACGCTGTGTACATACACTGCTATTCAAGCTACAGCTCTCACCTTTGACCCGGAAGTGTTTGACAGAGAAGACGTCCTCCATCTCTGGTATGTCGGTCCTGCGGTCAAACTGTTTCTGGCTCCTGTTCCACTGGTAGACAACGGGCCTCTGTGAGCTGCTGGACAAGATCAGGTGGGGTTTGTTGGAGATCTCCAAATATTCTACATCCGTGTCTCGGAACCACGGGTGGAGTGACTGGTGGGAGTAGAAGCCATTGCCGTTCCATTTGTACACTGTTGTGGAGCCGGCCTATGAGAGTAACGTCAGATCAAGTTATTCAAAACTTACTGTAACATAGACTTGTGCTTAGTATGAGTATGGCGCCAAAGTGTGCGTGCGTGCGTGCGTGCGTGCGTGCGCCTGAGTGTCCCCAAACATATGTGAGCGCATATGCTAACATTTGGCAACGCCAGGGTAATCAGCATGAGCAGACGCAAACCGACATGCTGTAGAGAAGGACACCAGGGTGAAGGAATGGCTGACATTGTGGAGCAGTACCCAAACAGGGGCTGGACACAATAACAGAAACACCTGCACAATGTCATGCAATCACATGCCATAAAATCAAGTACTTTTGAATAGTGGAAAAGAAAAAAGTAGCCGACCTTGGAGCTGTCAGCGATGACAAAAAAAGACTCTCCGTCGATCATGAATGTCTCGATGTCGTTAGGTTTGCGAATCTTCAGGATGTCTATGTCCTGGATCTTGATGAACTTGTTGGCAGAGGGGTCGCGTTTGTAAATGTGTGAGCCTCCGAACAACTGGGCCACGATGACAAAAAGGTGGTTGTCAATCACCATGGGCTTGCAGACCACAGTGGAGGTGCCTGGATAAGAAAAGAGAAGACACATTATCAATAATGCACAGATAACCATTAATACTATTTTATTATGTCCCCCATTAACAATAATACATAGCCATTCGAGGCAGAAACATTTACATGGGATTGCCCCATAACATCAATACTGCTCTTCACTTGTTTATGGACTTACTTTCAATGGTGTCGTAAGTCCTGAAGGTCATCTCAACGTGGTCCCATTCCAGGAAGCTGCACGTCCCAGCAAACGGTTGTGCAAACACAACATACTGATCCTCGTCAAAGGTGAAGGCCCCCACCGAAATTGACTCAAACTTCAGCGACTGATAGGAGGCAAACTCTGTAGATATAACGTGACACTGAGTTCAATCCTTTATCTTTAAAGGTCCCATATGAAAGTGAGATTTCCATGTCTTCTTTTTTTATTTATTATAAAGCAGGTCTAGGTACCGTAAAAATACTGTGAATGTATCAAAACGCTCAATCGGCAGATAAATGCACACAGCCCATATTCAGAAACTGTGCCTTTAAACGAGCAGTCAGGACTTCCGTACGATTGTGATGTCACAACTATAATAAATATAGCTTGAAAGTGCCTCTACAGTTCCGTTATAGTTATTCCCCGGCTGCAATGATGGTGCAGAGACTCAGAAAGCTCAGATGTGGAAAACCTGGATAAACTGACCAGTCAGAGCATTCGGGAGGGGGTCTTAAAGAGACAGGCGCTAAAATGGAGCGTTCCAGACAGAGATGTAAACACTTTCTAGTAGAAATCCCAAATACAATATGAACCTGAAAGTGAGCATAATATCGGACCTTTAAAAAAATGCATTCATATTGATGCGTTCGTCCATAAACAGGAAGAACACAGCAATGACATTTCAGCTTTATTCTCAGCTCCATTAGCATTATTGATAAGAACAAGAAGGAAACAAGAGTGAAAAGGGCGAAGCAGTTAACTGGTAACAGAAAGCTAATGTTAGTTCAATGCTTCTATTACAGGGGGCAGATAAAGGAAGATGATACCTGCTGTGATGCAGTCGAAAGAGTGTGGCAGCAGGTCATTGATCTTCTTCCCCTGGTAAATGGGTGGACCGCTGCAGTAGATCTGGTCCAGGGTGGCATTAGTGTGATGCATCCATTCCACCAACCACTTAAGCTTGCAGTCACATATTAGGTTGTTGCCACGTAGATCCCTACACGTATGTACAAATTGCATGGGATATCGGTTAACAGGCTTGTTAAGACAATAACAAGATATTTTAAGTATTTTATTTTCAATCCCCTGTCTGTCTCTCCGCTCCTTGGCTGCACTTTGGCTTCGAGCCAGGAAAGCCACAGCAACAAGTGTCCTATCTCCTGAGTAGCCTCGGCTCGTCGCCCACTCTCAGTCTGAATTGCTGTTGACCTTGGATGTGGGTATGGAATCCAAACACACACTGTAGCCTGCATTATTCAAGCTGATTGTGGCCGTGTGAAAAAAAGCGAGGATCCAATTCTTTTCTCTGTAATTGACTTGTTTACCATTTACTCTGACATTCTGGCATACAAACCCAAGCTTTCCTCTTCTCTCCTTCACATCTTTACCTTTTCCCATTGCAGCAGAATAGCTTCTTCTACAGTCTTTTATTTCTTTACTCTGTTTCTCCTTACGTCTTTTCTGCCTCACTGGGGCCTCTTTTTTTCCCCAGCTTCTGTCTTTTACATTCTCTGTTTAGTGTGGGATTTCCTCTCTTTTCCTTTTTAGCCCTATGACCTCATGCTATTACTGTATTAAATCCCACAGATTAGGAAAGGAGGGAGCAAGAAGACAGGAACATCTGCCATTAATCCTTTACCACCCCTACCAAAAAATAATATTACATTTGAGTTCTATCCTACTTGTCAGGATAAATAACAATCAAAAAAACATTCTCTTTTACAAATCAACTTAGAGTTAGTTATATATTAACTTTAACCTTACGCACATACAGTAAATCGACAGAAATTAATGAAGAGTAAATCAATACATTAGAAAATAGATTAATTAACTGATTACTAAATGTCTCAACAAAGCACCCTGTGTGTAAGACAGACTGAACTCACACTTTGGTCAAAGCATCCATTCCCTTGAAGACATCTTTGGGCAATGTCTCAAGGTTGTTGTAAGCCAGACTCCTAATCAACAAAGAGAAAAAATAAAACACATGGTGATTGAGTTAGAGGTAGACCGTCTCTCTAGACATAATAGACATTACACTGTATTATATGCTTTTCATTCATTCTGTTAGCCAGATTGACTTGAGCAAGAGTAGAATAAACTAATTAAAAAGAAATGAATCAAGCAACGAAAGTCGGAATTGCAATGCCCTGACAATATTAATGGGACATAGAGTTAGCTGTCACAAAGGCTAAGTGGTAAAATAGAGGGGAATTTCCTTCCCCAAGGCTGTCAACTGGATAATATCAGCCAGTTAAAACCAACCATCAAAAGCTGGCACCCTATGGACACATTTGTGAGCAAAAGACTGAACTCCAAACCAGAAAGAGATGTGAATAAAATGAAATGTCAGCGTAATTCACGAACACTGCATTATTTATTTGAGAGTTGATTCTCCAGAGAGAGGCCATTTTGCTTTGAGTTTGTGCAAGAATGCACTCTCCAAACAGATGGGGATGGAGCAGAGTGGACAGGATTCCAGCAGGACCCCAGCCTGCGCCCTTTAATAATGTATTAACTGTGACACATTTAAAATGCCCTCTCATAATGCATTTATTCGTCATTCCTTTTGTTTACTTTACTCTAAAACAAATGTATGAAACAGGAAAAGGGCACTCTATCCATGTGGTTGCAAGACTTTCTGAGTCATAGACAGTTTTTAACAGTAAATCACAGTTTGCATCTGTAGATAAAGTTACTGACCAGCACCTCTGAAGCTCACACATTAACAAGTTATATATCTTTTGTTTAAGTTGTACAAAAACCAAAGTGTGAAAATGACAAGTTATGGTTTTACATGGGGTTATGTGCCGGACTGGAGCAGTGACCTGCTGGAGTCACAGCTGGTTATTTGGCAACCTCACGGTGACATCAATCCTCCAGGAAGTCACTGCATAACCCTCCTTTAAACTGCAACTTGTCATATTTTTGTACAGAATATATATATATATATATATAGATATAACTAGTAAACTTTCCCCTAGCTGTTTCCCTCCCGTTTCCAGTCTTTATGCTAAGCTAACCATTTCCTGACTGTAGCTTCTTAGTGAACATAACATGACAGTGACAAACATGACAGTGGTGTTGATATTCTCATCTACAGTAACTCTTGGCAACAAATAAAGGTATTTCCTAAAAGTTTCAACTTTGCCTTTAACACTACACTTAACTAAGGGCATAACAAGTCCTGGTATAGAACTTTAATACCAGAGTTGCAGAATAAATTGTATAATAAGGTCAGAATGTCAGTTGTAAGTTTCAAATCATTCTTGGTCTGAATGTAGTCTCTACTTTCTCTCTCAGAGCACTGGTGGGATGAGATTTTCTCTTTCTCTTGACTTTGACTATACACTCATTAATGTGACGTCTGCTGCAACAGTTGTCAAGGCAACATTTCCCGTGATGTGGATTATTACAGTGCATGCTCTCAGACAGCTTCTATCAGACAGGTCACTGTCATTAATATCTATCAGTGCACAAGGCATTAATGAATGCAGACCCTTGACAGGCCTCGTATGGAAGTGTTCTTCAAGTGTGAATTTCAATGTGTGAAGTCACGCTTCTTGTAAAGCATAAATGGTGGGAAATGGCTATTAATGTGTTACCTTTTTACTTTTGCTCTTGCTAATGTTGTAACTAACACCGATATTTGCAGTTTTAATCATGCTTCGTTGTCTTATCATCAGAGTTATATGTTCTTTTGCCGAAAGCATGCATGAATAAATGCTGATAAACCTCTCATATCTGAGTTCTTTCCTCTACAGTACATTCCATATAAGTTATAAATGATGAGGAACACAAGTATGCAAATGTTTGGCTGCACTGCATTGCATACACTCGAAATGTGAAAGAGACTTTAGAGACAGATTATAGGTCACACGGTGTAAGGTTACAGTACAGTTATATTTAGTCCTGACATACAGGTCACTCATGCTCTCACATATCTTTAGTTTTGGCAAGCATTGCAGTGAAGTAATATAGAATAGTGTTTACAAAACACTGATACGAACTGTTGTTTGCCCGTTTCCTGTATTAAGATGTTGTTAACAAAAACATATTAACAAGGGATTCTATCTTTCTTAAATAGTATAAATACAGATACAGTATGCATTACTTCATCACACTCACAAAAGACCCCAAAGCAGTCTACAGCGGCACTGCTGACACTCCTGATCCCATTAGTGAAGCTAAATGACGGTTAAAGCCACGGAATGATTCATCCTTTTATACCAAAAATGTGTGAAGGACAACTCTGTTGGTCCACTGAGGCAATGTGACATCCAGATCTGCCCTTCAGCAACCTGATCCAGCTGAACCTTCAGCCAGTAACCATGTACATCCCCACTGGCAGCAGCACTTCTGCCTACCTTTGCATTTCAGACAGTGACAAGGTGATACGGAGAGTGAGAAACAGGAAATGCATGCACAGTTTATGTTAGAATACCATGACTACTAATATCCTATTACCTCTCCCAGAGAGAATGGACTTGTTAATGATTTGGGGTAAAGATAACGTAATGATTTATAAAATCTGGAGAAGAAGTAAGGAAGGAGGAAAAGATACAGTAAGGCAAGCCCCCTCGTAGAGGAATACGGGACGAAGGAAGTAAAGTAAGAAAGAAGGAAGAAAAAAAAGATAACATTTTCCAACATGGCTTCCACAGAACCAAAATACTTACAGATGTATCAGCGCTTTCAGGCCCCGAAAGGCATATGGGGATATCGATGCAATTTTGTTATTTTCAATAAATCTGTGAATGACAAGTATTTTTCATTAGCATTTTGATAGATTAGGATTAACACTATGTAAGCAATCCCACAAAAACATCAAATTCATTGTGACACTAAAAACCGAAATCCTTGAACTTTCTTGCATGTCTTCTCCCTTGGCAGTTTTGAGGGTTGAGAGCAGTTACTGAAGGGTTGTCTCGATAACCTGAGCTCTGTCCTAATTACATATTAATAATGTGAATTATACTTTAAAGTCCCCTACACAACCAAGCTTGTGTTTTCAACTAGGCTCAGCATTGCATGAGGTAAGCAAAGTTTATGTACTAACAAGAATCATAAAGATGTAAGCTGTCCTCCCCTAATCAGGCAACATAAGTGAAAACCCCTGCATGGGGTCTTTAAAATGGCACCATGCCAATATTGCTCAATTTTAGAGTGAAGTGTTGATGGACACTTCTGGATTTCTCAACACTAAACAGCTAAAACCAAATACAAAATCTTTAGGAATTGTTTTTTTTTTGCTGATTACTGCAGTAAAGGTTTCAAATTGGAAAATGGAAGTGTGTTTGATTGATGTTCATTGGTGTGTGCCAGTCAGTTCCTACTAGTACAATACCGAAAGTATGCAACTGGGGAACAGTTTGTGTACTTTGATGTTTCACCACACAAATGTATACTTTATATTAACCATTTATGAATTTGATATAAATACTTACAGATATTCAAGATGTGGTAAACCCAGGAATGCATCCTCATCAATTAGGTCAAATGAATTCGCTGTGAACAATCTGTGAAGAAAAACGTTAGAAAAAACTGTATTCGCAATCATAGTTTTTATTATAGTCCCCACAGCACTCCTAAATCCCTATATTTTTTGTGTTTCATAACTCAAAGGTGAACTGGGTTGAACATGAAAACGTCAACGGTAATCTGGGAGGAAATTTGGGGGTGCTGTCCTCTCCTGGCTGTGTATCTTGAAACTCAATTATTAGTATTGGGATATAAGTTGTGATTTATGATTGCCTATTACCAAAATCACTAACTCTTAAGTCCAAAACAGAGGGTAGGATAGAGTTACTGTAACAGACCACAGACTCATTCAGCATTTCTTCCCACAGTATGTGGTTAGAGAATGAATGAAACAAATCAAAGAGAAATGGCAGATCACTCCTACACGTTTTTTCATGAAATTAATGAAAGAGAAGAATGGATGCCTCCTCCCACATCTTTCTGAGACACCCTTTAAACCAGTAATGTAGGAATAGTGTCCAACAGGAATATATTGCGCCTCACTGCATCTCATTATATTTTATTGAATACATTATAGGCTTTTACTTCAAATCACTGTCAATCCAGTGGAAGAGTTTGGCTATTCAGGAAAACCTTATAATTCCAAGATGTCAAAATGCTGGAAATCTAATTTTGTCATGAAACTTTTTGTGTCTATCTTGTCACTGCAGGCTCAGCCAAGCACTGGCAGGGACATTTTACCCCCACAATGTTGGCCATAAGGAAGCCCCATTGACTAAGTAGCACTCTAATGGAGGTTAAGATACTCCAGGTCATCTTGGCAGTGAATAATGACAGAGGGGACAATGCCACTCATTCGTTTTCCCCAGCTAAATTAACTCTCCTTCTGGTCACAAGCCTTCATGCACATCCAAACTGATTAAGTGTCATCTGAACATATGGAAGTACCGACGCCAAGAAAATGTTTTGCTGAGACGAAATAATGCTTGGTGACAGTGTGCTGTTATGTGCAATACAGTGAAACAAGTGTGATTAGAGAGCACAGTTAAGCCTGACCTTGCTGTTAATTTGTGGATTTGCAATAACAAATTGCCCAATAGACTCTAGTCCTATCAAGATGTATAATAATGGATGTCATATGTCGAAGAAAAGGCAAGATAAAGTCCACAGTTATGTGTGTAATTACGATTTTACCGTTTCCCTCTTTTTTCAAAGTGCTATCTTTGAAAAAAAAAAACATGTTCATTATTTATCTCCATCTCTTTATATATCATCCCAGCAAACACACACATAGCTCATCTCTCCCCAGCCCCTCCTGTTAGTGTTGGTAGCCATGTGGTCTATTGCATAATCCTGACACCATTACAGAGAATCCCCCCTTTAAATCTGCATATCAGCCTCTATAGACGTCCTCTGGGGAGTGCCATGCCTCATTATTTGATAAAACACTGAAAATGGACAGACAGACAGACAGACAGACAGACAGACAGATACTCACAGCAGTTGCAGGGCCGGCGTGTGAACAAAGCTTCCTTCAATGATTTCATTAAATCCAGACTTGACAAAAGATCTGAATAGATGACAAACATAACGAAAGGGGAGTTTATCTGAAAGTATAATAAAGATAAGATCTGTGTGCACTGAAAGGCAGAGACAGAGTAGCCTATTCCCATAATATTTCCTGACAATTCACCATATGAACAATACAAACAAGAGTCTATTCAGATGCAGGACCACTTACAGTGAAACGACGTCGGATGGGAAAGTGTGAGGCACGGATCGGACATTCTCACACAGGGCATTATCTTTGGTGCAGGTACATCCAACGGGGCATCTGGGCGGTCTCACTCTCCGTCCGTCTGCCAAAACCAAGCTGACAGCGGCGACCCAAACCATGAGCGTCCATCCTTTCCATCCGCTCACTGCTCTGCCCGGGTATCCCATACCTTCTTTCCAGGTCGAGTACTAGGATTCCTGCACATGCAACTTTTCGGCAAAATTCTCCACGATTTGTAACCCCCGGATGTAAAAGTGTTTAGAAAAAAAAAATTTAAAAAATTGTACATACGTTTCTGTGTTGTTTGTTTTGATGATAGAAGCTGGTGTTGTGCGCTCAGATGCAGGCTTGTGTCTATGCTTCTTGCGTCTCAATAGGAAGGCACCAGTCCAGCGGATTCGTTCTGCAAAGGAGCAGGATTACAAATGCGGGACAGACAGGACACGAGAACAGAGCACAGTCTCAGATGTGTCATGAAAAGGAATTATGAAAATCATCTAAAACACGCTGCTAGGAAAATGTGGTTCTTATTATTCTGCTACTTACAAATAAGTTGTCTTCTAGACTCAATGCTGCTGCCATGTAAGAAAAAAAATAACAAATAAAAGCGTAAATTCCCGTGAGAGATACAAAGAGAAGGGGAAAAAAAAGATAGAAATGGAGGAGAGAGAGGGGGGGGGGAGGCCCCAAGGTGCGCTTTTTTATGAGCAGTGCCAGCTATTATTTATGCGCGCTTCAGAGCCGTGCATGGTTAATGGGAAGCGGCTAGCGGCTATTCATGAGGCTCTGTGATGCTCAAATGCACCTGCCTCACTCATTGACATGCTGCATCTTTTCTTCTCTCCTTTGGCATAATAATGACATCAACTATGAAAAGATATCGAGTTTATACGGTTAAAATTATACTAATGAGACTCATTCTGTGACATTGTGGCACAATGAATTATGACCTATTAAAGTAGGCTATAATTGTGTTTACTTCTTCAAAATCTTAACAGATAAATAATGCTATAGGCCTATGTCATGGAAAGACATGATATAAGGAATAACACATCACTTGATTTCATAAATATTTCTACTTTTCTAAGGGTAACAAATTATGAGAGTCATTTATAATTTTGTCTCTCACATCCTCTCTTTTTTCAAACCCACATTGAGTCCTTTGTTGACTTCAATGGGTTGTGGAAAAGTCAGGAAACACTGGACTTCTATTCCCAGACTGGGGCGAACTTTCACCCCTGCCACCACTATAACCCAAGGACTCAATTACACAGACACATTCAAATAGCATAATGGACTCTTTATTTTCCATCTACAATTCAAACGCCTACATGCATCCTATCTCCTGTGAACCATGAACGATGTAGGCCTGATCACCGAATTGCCAATTAATCATGAGTATAATTAGGCCATTTGTTCCAAAATGAAAGTCTGACGTTGTAGCCTACTCTGTCGTCCTAGGACAGTGTCCTTTTTTTTTTTTTTTTAATAGCCTAGATTATTCATTGCAACATGTTTTGTGGTGATGGCTTGCCCTCTAGTAGCCTACATATTAAAAAAGGTTGATGGGTGGATTAGGCTATACACATAGGCCTGATGAAAGATATGTTGTATGGCCTAGGCCTACCTTGAAAAATAAACACGAAGAAAGCACAGGTTACTACAGACCGCCGACACAATGAATGCAAACAAAATACTTCATTCTTTAGTCTAGAAATCTAAAGCATTCCATTTTCAGCATCTTATTTTGAAAAATCAGTGTCCCCGACGACTCCTGTATTAATATTAATGGTAAAGGATACGGAGACTTATTTTCATCTTCTCTCATAATTCATGAAGTTGCATTACGTCATCACACCGCGAATGGCTGTTTACGTCATCAAATTGCGACGTACTTTTCATTTTGTAAACATACATTTGCAAGCTGGAGACTAAGTGAGGGAACTCATGGATAGTCTTGTAAAGGTAACATCTCGTTTAAAGCCAATCATTTTTTTTTTTAATGCAAACAAGTTGGGAAGAACATTTGTTTCGTGTGTTTGTCACTAGCCAGTTAGCATGAAACATTAGCCGAAAGCTAAGTTGCCCACAGGGCGAACGTTACTCTTAATTCCTGACGGCTTTGCTGTTTACAGTTAGGTTTTAAGCATACAGCAACACTGTAACATTACCACATTGTGCCACACTTCAGCTGTACGTTTAGTCCAATAATGCCAGTCAAAATCTAGCCGATGTACTTCACCCCTAATGATGAAGCGACTTTACAGAGGCACGACTATAAAGCATCAACTACAAAACGGCACCTTACAGACGTTCTGTTTTATGGCATCTTAAAACAGACAATTTGGGGTTTGGCTCAAATTAGTTCCTGCGTTTCCTCAGGTGCACGGAGGTGGGGGCTATGACTCAGACTTCAGTGATGATGGGCAGGGAGAGTCCTCAGAGAGTGGCCTTAAAAAAAGGTAAGAATAAAGACTGACTTACATAGCCTCAAATTCTGTTTATCTAAATTCATTGGGTTGTTTCTGTGCTGACCAAATGCTGAACTGGAACTGTGTAGGAAGTCATTCTAAGGCTAATATACTGTATTATTAGTAGTTTACCATATTTACTTTGGTCTCCAGTAGCTTACATTTAGACAGATGTTGTTAGGACAGCCTCATCCACCAACACAAGCTTTCTGTATTTGTGCCTTTATTAGGAAACGTGAGGAGGAAATATTACAGAAGCCATTCCAGAAAGGTCGGCACTCCCAAAAGGCGCACCGGAGTTTACACGCCAATGAAGTGGACAGGTAATGGACAATTGCTTTTAAATAGAACTGCATTAAGACCCCTTCACTTAACACATTATGTTGCAGCCTATCATTTACATACATTTCCCCATATCAATCTACACTCCATACCCCACAATGACAAAGCAAACAGGATTTTAGAAACTTCTGCAAAATGTATTTAGAAAAATCACATTGACATTAAGCATTCAGACCAGTACTTTGTTGAAGCACCTTAGGCAGCGATTACAGCCTTGAGTCTTCTTGGGTATGACGCGACAAGCTTTGCGTACTTGGTTTTGGGAATATTCTGCCAGTCTACTCCGCAGATCCTCTCAAACTCTGGAAGTTGGATGGTGACTGTCAGTGGGGTTAAAATCCGGGCTCTCTCTCGTTTTTCCTAAGCCCCTCCGGTGTTGTCTTGGCTGTGTGATTTGAGTCATTGACCTGTTGGAAGGCGAACGATCAACCCAGTTTGAGGTCCTGAGGGCTTTGGACCAGGTTTTCATTAAGGATGCCTCTATACTTTGCTCAGTCTAGCTTTCCCTTCCAGTCCACTAATCCATGCCACTAAAAAACACCCCCACTGCATAACGCTGCCACCATCATGCATCACCTTTTAAGATGGTATTGTGCAGGTGATGAGCAGTGCCTTGTTTTTTCCCCAGACATAATTCTTAGAATTGAGGCCAAACAGTTCTATTTGGGTTTCAGAACATATAATCTTGTTTCTCACAGTCTGAGAGTCCTTTAGGTGCCTTCATGTGTTTCACAGAGACAATGCTTTGGTCTGGCCACTCTGCCATAAAGCCCAGATCAGTGGAGTTTTGCAGCGATGGAAGTTTCTCCCGTCTTTACACAGGATCTCTGGAGCTCAGCCAGAGTGATCATTGTGTTCTTGATCACCTCTTTCACAATGGCTTTTCTACCCAGATTTCTCAGTTTGGCCAGGCAGCCAGCTGTAGAAAGAGTCGTGGTTGTGCCACACTTCTTCCATTTAACAATTATGGAGGCAGGCCACTGTGTTCTTGGGAATCTTCAATGCAGCAGACTTTTCTTTTTGTAGCCTTTCCCAGATCTGTGCTTTGACACAATCCTGTCTCTGAGCTCTGCAGGCACATCCTCCCACCTCACGGCTTGGCTTTTTCTCTGTGTATAGTCAGCTGTGATACCTTATATAGACAGGTGTGTGCCTTTCCAAAGCCTGTCCAATCAATTGAATTTACCACAGGTGGACTCCAATTAAGGTGTAGAAAGATCTCCAAGATGATTAAGAGAAATGGGATGCACATGAGCTACATTTTAAGTGCAGTTCTAAGTTCTAATAAAACCAAATAGGACCATCATTTATGTGAAAAAATATTTTCCTGTGATTCTTCTTACTTTTGATATGTGTTTCAAATCATAATCAAAATGCTCTGCTTTTTTCTGCCAGGTACATAATACAGTTATTTACACTTCAGACGTATACAATGTCACACACTATTTCTTTTAAACCCATGCTTTGTTTATTTTTTGGATAACAATTTTCATTCTGTTTTTCAGAGAAGAAGCCAGAAATAGAAGAGCCCACCTGATATCATTGAATGCTGTATCCTCTCTTGTGACATGATAATGCAGTCAAGTTGATGAAACTACAGACATTATGCCTTATACGTATGTTCAAAACAATAATTTAACAAAAACAATATCAAGTGCTTAACTGCCTCCATTTTAAACTATAAATAAAAAAATCAGTTCACAGTGTACAAAAGTTGACATTCACTGACCTTAAGCAGATGTCTCCAGTTTGAGCGACATAAGAAGTTTGTCGGTGACTACATACTTTATTATGGAGGACAGATGGCCGACTTCAAACGCTCTGGGTAAGTAGTGTCTCACAGTCACGCTTGACAGTCAGTTGCTAATTGCTAATGAGAAGATGTTAACCATAACAGAACATTGGTTATGCATTGTTTTCATCCAACAAGATTTTGAATTTACAAATTATACCAGTTGTAATTTTCTCCTTATCTCCTTATATTTCGTCTTCTCATGGAATCTTTTCTTTCTCTCAGAGCCAAAGACAAAACAGATGGGGATGTGCTGCGTGAGAATCATCGCTTCCTCTGGAGGGACGAGGACGAGGAAGACATGACATGGTGATCATCCATTCGTCAACTACTCATACAGGCTACTTTAATATTCAGTTTGCTTTTGATTATAACGTTCTGTTTCAGACAAGTTTGTGCTGTCTGTTTGTGTTGTTCCCTCTCCCAGGGAAAAAGAACTTGCCAAGAAGTATTACGACAAGCTGTTTAAAGAGTACTGCATAGCTGACCTCAGCAGATACAAGGACAACAAGGTGGGATGGAATGATCAAATGATTTATTGATTGAGATATTACGACAGCACATACATTGTAACAGATGGCTCATGTCGCCTGAAGATTAGTGATTATTTTAATAACAGTAGGAGCTGTTTGATGTTGTAGTGTTTTGTGTATCTGTGCTGTGTTGTTATGAGGTTTGACAGAATCCAAATTATCACATTATGTGGATCATTAGGAGGCTCCTGTTAACTCAGTGTTGAGTAATGGGAAAATTCCTCCGGACACAAAATAGAATATTTTATGTTCTTGCACCGGTTTTGGAAATTAGGTTTTAGTTTTGTTAATCCCCCAGATAAAATGTGGTTGTTAGAGCAGCTGAGAAAAAGGATAAAGTGAAACATAACACATTCTCTTAAAGTGCTCATATTGTGCTTTTTGGCTTTTCCCCTTTCCTTTATTGTGTTCTATATATTTTTGTGCACATTATAGGTTTACAAAGTGAAAAAGCCCATAATCCACCCCAAAGGGACTTACAATCTTCCAGAGAAAACACTGTTCACAAACTGCTGCAAACAGCTCTATTGTAGTCCAGCCTTTACTTCCGTGACGAACGTGCATCACTTATAATGCTCGCCTAGCTGCTAGCATGGCACTCCCTCATACTCTACTAGCTAGCAGTACTTACTGCGCATGTGCGACTCCCAACGAAGATGGAACAGAAGTGAGATAAAACGGAGAGCTCAACACACAGGGTGAAAAGAGGAGCTGCAGCAATGTGCAGTACAACACATATATGGTGTTTTCTGAAAATGAAACCACCTAAACCTATTCTGGTACAACCTCTAAATACAATTATGAACCTGAAAATGAGCATAATTTGAGCACTTTAAGGTGAAACAGAAGTTACTATGCCAAACAGAATGTAGTATCAGCCATCCCAGACACTGCTGCCAGGACTTGGCAAGATGATCCATTTTTGCACTGTGCTCCAAAATGACAATAATTGTCCCAGTGGTGGAGCAAAGGTTAAAATTTCATAACTCAGACACTAATCGCCACCACCACTGTTCCATTTTGAATAAATGTTAGAGGTATGATGTGTTTTGGCACTGTGCTCCGTTTCTAGTGTCCACTGGGCCATTCTGGTTTGAGGCCAGGCTTTAAAACTGACAATATATTAAACCCAAGGGCAGTGTGCTTAAGGCTCTATAGCTGCACTGTTTGGTTCAATGACGCTGTGCTCAAATATCTCTCTGTGACTGTAAGGAGGTTGACAAATCTCTGACAGATGACATACAGATGTAAACCCTATAATTGACTTATAATTATTAGAGGCACTATAGTTAAAAACTGATATCATCAGTCCAGTTGACTCAACACTTGCTGCATAAATCCGGATTTTCTCACAGATTATTCATATTTGTTAATGTACATATACAGTGTTGGGTTGCATCATGATTCCCACAAGTTGAGTCGTGTAAATGCGGTGTGACAGCATGCAGATGATGCTATGTAAAGGCATTGGCAAAAACACTGACTGCATCATTTGTTCATTGCTTCTTGTATACACCAAATTACATTTACAGTAAGATATAAATGTGCATGCATAGTGTCCTTTCACAAGAAAACATGACAGAAATAAATACAAATAATATTTACATGGAGATATGCATTACAGCTGTCCACATCCTCAGTTCAGTTTTTATTTCTGTAGCTTTATCTTTGATGGAGTGCACCAAAGGCTATTGATGATATTCAAATACAGGGTAAATACTGAGTTATTAAATTAAAATAATCTTATAAGGCTCAATTTAAAACTGTAATTGATGTGTCTGTCTATTTAAATTTGTGCCCAACAGTTTGGATTTCGTTGGCGGACTGAGAATGAAGTTGTTTCTGGCAAAGGTATGGCATAACTCGACATTATCCTAATTTTGAGTTTATACACTTCTGCATGTTTTTTTTAATACATATTTTGTGTATACAACTTTATTGAAACACTGTGCAGTATAATACTTACATTCTATAGGATAGGAGAAACCCATCAAAACATTCTTGTTAAGTAAAGAGTCACCTTTACTTAATGAAAGTATTCACTTGGACAGGCGGCGTGTCCCAAATCCATACTACATCCTCATTTTAAGCAGGGTTTTAGTGTGTAGTGTACTCATACTGGAAAAGTATAGTATAATTTCCTGTTAGTATAAAGCAGTTAAGTAAGAACAATATGCTATAACGATGTAGTACATTCTGTATAGAATTAGTATGTAGTATAATGGATTAGGGGCACATCTAAGGTTTCTCCTACTAACATGCCCAACATTCTCCACTAGATGGCCACAGAGATGTACAGAGCAATTTACACAGCAGTATATAATATACAGTGGACACACATCTCTCCACATGTGACATTATACAATTACACTTGTTTCACTTTGACTTATTGGCTTGCCAGATTGGCCTCAAAAATCTTTAAAATGTATTACTTTCAATTGAGTTTTCGTTTTGTTTCGGGTACTGTTCGCGCAATTCAATTGTCGATCGATCTGTAGATTTACACAAATAGTCCCCATTCCCAACATTTTTGTTTTCCTGTTTATGCCTCACACCCAAAGAGAAACCTCATTCTAACTCTGTACTTGTGACGGAGCCTACTTTGACAGTTTGGCAACGCTTTGATGATTAATTGTTCAGGATTATTACAACCACCTCTCTGTCTACCGCTCCGTCGTGTGACAGTGACAGATATTTATAGGTTTTGCTGGAGGGACAAAATCAGCAACTCTGTGAAGGTAAACCTGCCTCTGCAACTCACTGATATGCTTTAAGACACACACACACACACACACACACACACACACACACACACACACACACGCACATTTGACATTCGAATAATATGCTGAATAAAATGTTTACATCAATGCAGCTTCACACAAACATACACAGAATGTCTGAGAAAGCTGACTAAGCCAATATATTGTTCCAGATTAAGACTGTGTAATCCTGGACTCTGACAGTTCACCCCTGTAGCAATACTCTACAGGAAGTGGGATTAGATCAGGTCAGAGTCCCTTCACTTCAACTGTCATGTCTGTGATTTGTTTACGTTAATGATTCCCACAGAAATACTTCTTAAGCACTATTTAGAGAACAGAGCGCTAAACTCTCCAGTGAAATCAATACTAATCTAATCCTGTAAAGTGGACCCAACGTTCTCATTCAGATGTCCATAAAATAAAGCTTGTGCAAATTGAAAGTTAAAAGCGATGCAAGTTAAAAGTGAAGTGTTTATCATGGACTCAATATGACTTTAGTTTGGTTTGATATGAAGGCTGATGAGTATAAGTCAAACACAGGCACTTGAATGCAAAAACTGTATAAGAGTCCTCAAATTAGTTCCACCTGAAATGAAATGTTGTTAGTCCAGGCTCAGTTATAGTGATTGTCAGATGACCAGACTCCACTTCTGCTTACAGATAAATTAAGCAACACAGAGTTTCTCCCGAAATAAACTGATTCTGCATTACCTTGTAAAGGGGCAATGCACTTCTGCTCTGCCACGGACACCTTTTTGGAAAACATCCATTTATCATTTCCTGCTGTCCGTGCACTTCAGGTCATGTTGGTATTAGGTAATGGTGTCTACTGCTCACCCAATCAGGTGGATTACGAAGAACGCTGACCTTTCTTTTCATGGCCAAGGTGTAATATGGGATGAAGGAACGTGCAGTAGCGAAAGGTTTCCTTCTTTCTTTTTAGAGGTTGAAATGTTTAAAAAACAAAACAAAGGAGAACGTATTATGTTCTTGAATCATGTACATGAGAGCAGGATCATATGTTATCCGCCTAAGTTTCCCTAGATATTAAGGATATTCTTGGAGAATGAGATTTACTTTTACTTTTTGCTCATCTTCCTCCCTTTCTATGTCTAGTCCAGAAACATTTAAAGGGATACACCACTGTTTTTTGAAATGGGTTTTATCACGGTCTCCCCTAGCTGTAGTATAGGTGGGCCAACGCATTTGTTGTGCATGCATTGTTTTAATCCGGTGCAACACACGGCAGCGCTGCCGCTAGTTAGAGTAGTGAATGGAATCCTATGTTGCCGGTTAGCATGTTGTAAGTAAAAATGAGCCAACAAAAGGGTTAGGGTTAGGGTTAGCCCACCTATCTACAGCCAGGGTAGACTGTGATAAGCCCTATTTCAACAAAACAGTGGCGTATTCCTTTAAACCTCTGAAAGAGTCACATGATTTTTTTTTTTTTTTAAACAAACACGTTACATGTATTTTCTTCCTCACAACATTTGCAAAGCCAACTTTTGTTTGAATACTGTAAATCCACTACAAATATGGGACCCCATCTCTGAAAGCATTGCTCCACCAAAGTCCATGTAATTTCCTTCTTATGCACTGCTTAGATTATACATCAGCATGTAAAACTATGATGGAACTATTTGCCAAATATCTTCTTTGCTTCCAATAAAATGTCAATATGTGAGGTAGGGCTGGAGAAAATCAAATATCACGATATTTTTGACCAAATACATTGATTTCGTTATTGCTCCGATATTGTAGGGTTGACTTTTGGTGCTTTCACAAAAAATTTATACAATGAGATTTTAGATAAATAATCATCAGTAATGTGGATATAATGACTAAGTGGGTTAAAAGTCTAGTGTGTAACGTGTTTAGTTGTTCATTATCAAATTCTGTGTTGCCCGTTCACAAACTTGTCCTTTTTCATGAATATTTACCACCACCATCAATTCCAAGTATTCCTTTTGTCTTGAAATTTTACATTTGCATTCGCATGAACTGGGGTAGACGCTCCATATTCATGCGCCATCTTGAAATACGTTAGCCGGTAAGGGACATACAGGATATACTGCTCTGCCTTTCGCGTTTTCGCTGTCAATAAACTCACAGGTGCTGCTGATGCAGCTAATGGGTATCATCGCTTCGCGGCCCCCGGCAAGTGTGAAGAAGGAAACATGGAGGACCACACATATTCAAAAAAAAAAAAAGTCAATATCTGCCTAGGAAATCGCCTAGTCTTAATCTGCATTGCTATTTGTACTCGTTGTGAATACGCAGGCCACAAGAAGTAATTAGGTTTTGTTTTTGTTGTTGTTGGGTCACTTTTACTCACGACCAGAGGTGTCAATTCCAGGTCCAGAAAGTAAAAGTCCTGCCATGTGTTTATTCCACCAATGAACTCAGTTCATTGGTGGAATAAACACATGGCAGGACTTTTACTTTCTGGACCTGGAATTGACACCTCTGCTCACGACATGCTAACCGGCAACAAAGGATTCCATTCACTACGTTAAACTAAGCTAGTGGCAGCACTGCCGGACTAAGACAATGCATGCACTGAGACAAAAATACATTTGCCCACCTATCTACATCTAGGGGAGAGGGTGAATAACCCTATTTCAAAAAACGGTGGCGTATTCCTACAGCCAGGCTTATTTTTGGTGGGCCTCTCCTGTCAAAGTAAATGGACAATATTCTTGGCTTATGTAACTTTTATGTCTTTAAAAAAATGTTTTTAACATGCTTGCCACCACACTCTTACTTTAGTCTAACAAATTGGTTGAGTTTGAATATTGTCACCAGTTTCCCTAAATTTCCTATTTTAGATCAAATTAAAGTGATGGCCCAATTTGAAGGTGAGATCCTTTAAGTTGCTTTAAACAGTTGATTTAGCATTGCCTGTGTTCCCCATGTAGACAGGATTTGGAGTTTGTAAGGATATCCTGCTGGGCTCTGTTATGCTAGACAAAATAAATCAGCCCTGGAGAAGTAACTGAGTGTATTCTAAAGCTTGTTTTATGGTTTTTAAGGCTCCACGCAGAGCTATCACCGTAACCTACGTAAGTGGCCTGATGTGTGTGTGATAGAGCAAAGGAGAAGTGAGAGAGTGACGGCGATTAGCTTCGGAGCGAGTACCGACTCTAGAGTCGTCATAGTGAGAGAAACAAAGTGTCTCCCTTGTGTTTTCTGACCAAGGTGGGAAATATTTAGCAGGAAAAGTGAACCCTCTCCTGGATTTCATGTTGTTTATGGAGAAGGAGAACCAGGAAATGATTCAAGGGAAATGCAACGCTACCAAGCCACGGCTGAGCGACGTGCGTCGCTGCGACATGTAGTTACATTTTTCCAGAGATGCACGTCAGGCTACAGCGTAGGGTCCGGCGTAGACCCAGAGGGGTCTGCGGGGGTACGCCGTTGATTCGACGCAGAAGCATAAAACGGCCTTTAGTGTTAGAAGTGATAGCTCATTAGCCCATAGCCCAGTCTAACAATAGAGACTGCCAGTGTCTCTGTTTCAGTTGTTTCAATGTGTTTATCGGTGAGTGTGTATAGGGTGTTGCATGTTCAAATTAAGAAAAAATTGTATTTCTCAACAGTCTCCAGAGGGAGAGACAGATAGGATACAGTATAAAACAATCTCAGTAGTATGTCATGCTCTTTGGTCTACTTAGTTCACAACATGCTGTGGAGTAAATCAAAGTTGCAAAATAGAGAGTGTTGAACTTCAGGTCAGCAGTCTGAACTGCTTGTCAATAGGAAAGACGGACATAAAAAGGCTAAATCTGATCCAGAGTCAGAGGTGTGGATGTTGGAAAAAGAATCAGTCTTTTGGATGACCACAGGAGATGCGAGGGTAGGGGGTAGTGAGTATCACGAGTCAACTGCAAAACAGCACTGACTTCACAAGCCTTCTGACAGAAATTTCAATTCACTTTAGGGACACAAAAAACATTAACATTTACATGAACTACTCTTTATGTACCTTTTTAGCATAGCCTCAGTTTGACATTTTGGTTTATTTGCTTTCTTGCTGAAAATTAAATGAGATGATGGATACTGCTCTGTGTCTCTATGCTAAAGGGAGATTTTGTTATTTTCGGACATAACGGGGTTAGCTGTTTCCCCCAGTTCCAGTCTTTATGCTAAGCTAAACTAACCCTCTTCCTGACTGTAGCTGCATACTTAACGCTGATGAAAGTGGTATTGATCTTCCCATCTAACTCTTGGCAAGAAAGCGAATAAGCATATTTTTGTAAAATGTCAAACCATTCCTTTAAATAATAAATATTTTTTTTCTAAGTCAACTGGTCTCATGTAACAGAGATATATCCACAGACACAAGTGTTTGCAATCAACTTGACATGATTGGTCTAATAGCAATAGCTTAGTCAGAATACCCCTTAAACTTGATGTAAAATTATAATATTTTCTCAAAATAAAACAGCCTATTTTGTGTTCTTTGTCACTTTTTTAACAGTTACTCATGAGTGAACACTGGCTCAGGTCACTGCTACTCCAGTGAATGTAATCATGCAGCCATCTGGTGGCATTAGTAACCATTGACGTAGAAGGACAGTAGTTTTTTTTTTTTAATGAGTTTGCTCAGTCAACCTGGTGCCAGCTCTTTTCATGGAGCATGTGAGGCTCACCTGATGTGTGAGGATTCCCAATACTTGTCAACAAAACACAGTGGAGATCATTTTTTATCTAAAACACCAACAGAGACACCCATACAAGAGCTTTTGTGTAACGCTTATTTTGTAATGCAATGATGCTCTGTATGGCACTATTTTCTGCCTTCTAAGAACACCACCAATAAAAGCCATGCTTTTTAGCTTTCATGTAGGAAAATGTAGGACCAGGTGGCTGAAAATTATCAGAAAACCGGTGAAACATAGTTTTCCTAAGAATAGTTTCCGATATTCAGTTTTTTACCTTCATTTCGACAAAGAAGTTGCCTGAAAACACTTTTCTATTGACTCCACTCTGTCAGGGTTGTAGTTTTGAGTAGCCAGAGGGTCAGACACATTCACACTCTCCACCTTGTAACCTTCGAATATATCACATTCTTTCTATTCAACGCTGAGCTGCATCTCTGCAGCAGTGAGGGGATTCAATGTCTTGTTCAAGGGCGCTCAGTTGTGTGTACAAGCACAGGCTTTTACCTCCTTTCTTTACAGATAAAAGCTGGTGTATACATAGAGTAGATGTATTTAATTGATTTTTTGTGTACGTGATGGAAAGAGGACGTCATGGGAGTTAAGTGCAATTGTGATTGACGTCACTGATGATGGTGAAGACAGGATTCTCTTGGGTCCCCGGGCACTGGTCACCGCTCATGGCGTCACATTGGGACAGAGTAGAGATGATGGCCCTGTCCCAAGTCACACCCATACAGTGTCAGAAAGCACTAGTCATTAAGGATTTAAAGGGATACGCTGGCATTAGCAGATTCTATGCACATATAACTTTTTAAAGTTTTAAGACATTTTAAATGTAGGTAGGTGAACATATACATGTAGCTGCTGTGCAACGTTGGTCAGTTGATCAGACCACCACATTAGTTCAGATTGGATTATCTCAACAACTATTGGATGGATTGCCATGGAATTTAGTACAGACATTCCTGGTACCTATGTATTACAATGACATTGTCTATATTGACACCATGAGGCTGAATCATTTGTGGTTTTGAGTGAAATACCTCCAAATGTACTGCCTTGAAATTAGGTAGAGAGATTTGGTAGAGAGACCGAAATTTATGTCCCAGGATGATCTCTAATCTTGATGACTGACAGACTAAAATTGTTAATCCTAAATTATTCTAACGTAAGCAGCCATAGAGTTTGAAATACAGTAAGGTTAAGGATCAAAGGGTATCAGCAATAATATTACATTTTTATTGCTTGCAAAGTTATCCATATGGTGTTTTTTAGTCCATAAAAATAAATACAAATACAGCCCAAGATTCTGCTTTAGAGCTGCACTGGCATATTGACTGTTTCAACTATAAACATACACTTACTGATTTATTTTACTTAATTAAATATAATACCAGGCCCTACCAAATAAACCCAGTCAACCTCATCACATTCTGGAGCCAGGTGTGTCTTTTTTAGCTGACGTCATACACCCCTAATCTTCTATTACAGAAGAGAAAGTCTTCCTTATAGCCTAAGTAAGTGGCCCAAGGCCATGGCAGCCAGCGTCACTTCACCTGAATGTTTACAAAGTCTCGATCTTAGGCAGGTGAGGGAATGCATCCTTTCCTATCAGAGTAAGGTGCATATCCTGCCCTTGTGCCAAGAATGGACTGCTCTGACGCACTCACTCCCTCTATTACAATCAGAGGGAACCCCAGAGACCAGATCAATGCCACCTTAAGCTCCTCTAGGGATAATAGGCATGCTGTGCAGCGGCTGGAGGGAGGCCTAGGGGATGAGGTGAGGCGAGGAAAGGGAGACGTGAAGGAGCGGGGGGATAAGAGGAAGGGGTGTAGATCTAGACGGAGGGGGGTGAGGGGAGAGCAGCGGGGTTTAGAGGTTGCCTGACAGAATCGGAAGCCTTTGGAGATTCATGGTCTGCATCTCTCAATCCTAAAATGAAACCTTTGTTTTTTTGCTATGCCTTTCTGTTTTACTTGTATACATTCTGTTGTGCTTTTTAATTCTATATCATACATAATAATTCTTTACACACTGTGGTATATTATTTATATATATATATTACATTAATAGATAATACTGTATATATAATATATTACTATCAGGGTTATCAATATTCGCTTGTATACATATCGTAAATTGCTGTAGATAAAAGATAGATGCCTAAAATATCATATGAATGTACGGTAAATGTCATTGAAATCTATGTTATACAGCACATATGCTATCTGGTCTTCCAGGTCAGTTCCAGTGTGGAAACAAACGCTGCGAGAAGGTGGAAGGTCAAAAAAGCTGGGAGGTGAATTTTGCCTATGTGGAACACGGCGAGAAGAAAAATGCATTAGTCAAACTCAGTAAGCTGAACACACACATTATCTTTTCATTTTCTCTGTTCATTCTTTCTAAAATGTCTGTGTGTGTGGCTGTGGCTTAGTAGGGGTTTCCAAGACCCGGCTCATAATAATCCTCCTTGAGGTTTCATACTGCAGAAAATCCTTTAAGAATAATTACTGTAATTGGAGGATCTACCTGTTATCTTGAACCCAGTCAAGCAGGAAATGACAAGCTCTTTTAACAAGCTACTACAACAGGTCATATCCAAACATGTGTTCTCCTCATTAACTAAAAATGTTTTTCAATTTGTATTAATTCTAAGTCAAATGTTTTGACAGTCCCAAATGTTGTGACAAAAATGAAACCTGATCTGGTGAACTTAGTAAGGCACATTGGAGAAATGTAATAGGATAGGGATGCTTTTGCTCTTAATTAATGAATAGGATTTAATAAATACATTTTTCAAAACAGCAAAGCATTTAAATTCTACAAATTTTCAAAACTTAGTTGTGTTGTTATAAACGGTGAGAAATCATCTTTTCGACAAATTAAAAGAGGAGTTCCACAGGGTTCTGTCCTTGGTCTTTTTCTCTTTAGTTTATTTTAAAATATTATTTAACAGAATTACATCATGGAGGTTTCCACATGTTTGCAGACGATACTGGTATATACATATCTGGTTGAACCATTTTCACAATTTACACATTTTAGTTGCAGCATTTAGATACCGTAGCAACATCAATTGAAAGGAATACTCATGTCTAATGCTTACAGTAAAATTAAAATGTGCTCTTCCTTAAGGAGTCATCCCTTAATAAATCATATAAGAATAAGTAAAAGAAGTGCAATAATTCATCTCACAGCACCCTTATAATTGCTGTAAATAACAATGACATTAAAAACAATGAAAACCTTTCCACAACCATTATCTTATTTGAGTTGGTAATGATTATGCCATGTTGTTTCTATTGTAGGACTATGCCCTGAATGCTCTTTCAAACTCAATTACCACCACAAGTAAGTACTTCTTGCCTTTGTGACATTTTTTACATAACCGTGATACATTTGATTCTCATTAGATTTGAAAGATTGTGGACAGTGCACTGATCTGCTAGAAGTAGGGCAGGTCACCACAGACAGTCAGCACACATTATTTCGTAGCATGCTGGGGTTTAGGATTCAAACTATGATTTATGTCTCCTGTACAAACTTCTTACCAGTCAGGGTGTATATCACGTTTTTTCTTTTAAGTGGAATCTTGACAACTAAATGTGATAATGTAGCTTGAGGTGGTTATGAGTGAGATCTGAATAAAGATCTAATCTGCAAAAGTCTGGCTTTAGATACAGTATGTGATATCAAGGCTTTTCACAGTTGGTTAGGATTTTAAAAGTCCCTTTGAGTGTTCAAGCAGACTTCAAAATGTATAGAAGCCTTCATCTGTTCAAACCTTTAGCTAAGATTCATTCATGTGCCATTGAAAGTACCTTTGGTGCTGAAGTTTTTTAGGTTGCCTTACAAATAGTGTTGTAATTGGCTGCTTTCTATTGTAAATACAGCTTGTTCAAAGTGGGATTCTGTTTGTAGGAGGAAGGAGGTGAAAGCAAAGACTAAAAGGGTATCGGAAGAGAACCATGAGCCACCACAGAAGAAGAAGAAGAGGAAGAGATCGTCTTCACACTCCAAGAAGAACAAACACAAGAGACACAGAGGTAAGACTCCTCTTCTAGCCAAATAAACTCTGCCATTAATCATGGCAGTAGTGTCATTAGATGGGAATAACCTGTGGGAGCAGCTGTGTTAAAGGCATACTATGCAGTTTCAGTTTTTGTCAAACAGCTACCCCTAGAGTCGCTGTGGAGTACTTGTATTTAACGTTACTGTCGTAAATACCACTCTCGCAGAGCTGTCTCTGCACTCACGGTCTGATCCCCTCCCCCCTGTAGGACTGGTCTTATTATCAACAATGGATGAATCAACAATTTTGACATGTACTCGAGGTCAGGGGAACAGTGTTTATCTATAATTGTTTCAGTGATAATCAAAACACAGCAGTCACGAGCATAGCGATTTCCTGCAAGTTGTAATTCCAAGTCGTCCGTTTTATGGACCAGGGATCTGGCATTGGAGAGATACAGGCTCGGTAGAGGTTGCTTGTGTGCTATGCTAGCTTTAGCATAACACCGGACCTGCGGCCCCGCTATTCCTCTCCCTCCTCCGTCTGCACCGCCTCCTAGACCTGACAACAATCCACAAAGAGCCCGGCGGTCTCGCTATGTCGTCTGGGTTGTTGTGCGTGTAATGAAAGACACTCAAAATAAATATCTGGTGCTGGTGGGTGTAGCGGATGTTCACAGAACAGACAGTAGTAAAGCAATATGTGATTCTCGCGAGATTTGGCGGGGCGCCACCTACCAAACTTGCATTGTTGGATTTCTCAGAGGCGTCCCTCCCCTGCTTTTCTACCGGGGTGATTCGCCCTACAACGAGTTCGTTTACCATCAAAATGACTTTGAAGCTGTTATATTAAGGTACAAATATTGCATAGTGTGCCTTTTAATGTTTTGTTCTTGGAAAATATATAATTTTCTTTTTGACATTATTATGCATTTTATTTGTTTCCTTTAAGTAAAATATTATTTTGTAACTCTCTCTGTTTCTCAACAGATTGCTCCGCCTCTTCTAGCAGCTCAGAGGAGATGCGGGACTCAGACAAAGGTAGCATAACTCCCACATACGTATACACTCACACATACGTGCACACACACACACACACACACACACACACACACACACACACACACACACACACACACGCGCGCGCGCAAAGTACCGCCCCCATTTTTAAAAACACATACTGGAGACTTGATCTACTCCCCCAGGCTTCTAGGCCAGGACACTCTTCCTGACAACCCTTCATGGAAACACATCCATTAGTCCTGTAGTTAATAGTAATAGACAGACAGCGTGTCTGCTTTTTCTTAACTGTGCATTCCTCTTGACGGTTTTCCTTTTTTCCTTGTCATTTTGCCCTTCGCTGTGAACAGCGTGAAATGAAGTATGTCTTTGCCCCCATGTCCCTGTTCTGTTTATTCCAGGATATGGATGGATGGATGGGCGGGCGGTGTGTACACAAAAACAAACTTTCTCTGTCCAGGGTTATGTCATTGAGTTCAACATACTTTGGAATCCATACACAAACACATTTTCTTTCTTTCGTTCTTTGTCTAAGTTGCATATATATGTATATATTGGAATTCTGGAATATCTTGTAATTTGTGAGCGATGCATTCGGGGAGGTTAGGGACATTAAGGTTATGGAGATTGGCTACTTTCAGACTGCAAGCAAATCTGATTTGGTTCTGAAATCCGATCTGTAAGACTGTCCACAGTGTTATTTGCAAGTGACCAGATCAGATTTGTGTGTCCAGACATCCCCAACCCATCTGCATGGGTTGCTGTGGTATGCTTGCCATTGCCAGAACCTTCCTCCACAGCGCTGCAAAGGAAGGTCTGGCTGGTCCACACAACATTCTGAGATGGGAGAAAAACGTGCTCTGGTTTATTGGCATGTCTTTAAACCAATCACAATCATCTTGGGTGGTGCTAGGCACCAGACGGAGCAACGGTGCCTCTGCAAAATAGCCTTGGGAAGGAACTTGTTTCGGTGGAACATGTGTATGTTCAAAAGTTGTTTTAGTCGTGCAACTGACAAACTCAGATTGGACAGGTAGTCTAGCTAGCTGTCTCGATTTACCCTGCAGAGATCAGGAGCAGTTAACCATCCTCATCATAAATCAACCAAAGTTTTGAACGCTAACACAAAGAAAGCGGACGGTGAGGGACATCTAGCTTAGATGAGGAACATCCGGAACAATCCCATAAATGAAACGTAGTCTATACAGACTACTGTGGTATCGACGTAGGTGTCAGTAACTACGTAGCTACGCTGGTGAAGCGGCTTTCCAACGCGAAAGCATGAGAAATGAAGGTCCATTGTTACGCTTCCCCCTCCCCAAAGTGCCAGCAGACAATTTTTTCCACGGACTGTTCTTCTCCGTGATGTCCTCCATAGCGCTCTGCTAGTAGCAGCATAGATTCTGCCCAGCAGTTCCGTCACTCTGGATTTGATGTTGTTGCTGTGTGTCACGTTGCGAGTGACGCAAAAGACAGTTTATATTTTTTTATTTTTAGACACATCTGTAGAAATCCAATTGGTATCACATTTCAAACCACCTCCAAATGTGGTTTGGATCCGATTTGCAAACATTTTGTCAATCATCTGTCCAGACTTTCTAAAATCAATCTGGATATGCCAGAAAATGGATTTGGGCTGGAAGTCTGAAAAAGGCCTTTGTCTCCTGACCAGGGAAACTTTATATTAGGGCCACATCTAGGGGAGCTGATGGAGCTAACCTACCTTGTTTCGCGTGTGATCTGGTTTTTTAATCTACATCTCTTAGTTTTTATATATATTTACAATGTTTAGTTTGCTACCTAAACATTAGCTGATTGGTCAGATACATATCTGACAAAGGTGATTCAAATCTCAATTGGTTGTTTCCGGACTTTTTTGAGCAGAAACACAGCCGGTCAGTAAAGTCCCTGGCATCAAAACTGATGAATAAGGGTTATTGCTCAACCTATTTTTTTCCTTTCTGTAAGTGTGACTGATAGCTTTCTAAATCCCACCTACTAGACTCTGAAGCTGGGGATGAGCCAGAGGGCCAATCGGAAGCCGACCACTGGCGAGGACCTGCTCCCGCCGTGGAGGAAAAGTCAAGGTGAGGTTAAAATCTAGCGAATGCCAACATTAAATCTCACCCAGTAAGCTGCTGTGAAACCATCGCAGACAGTCTTTACGACTTAGCCTACATAGGATACTATCTCTATATAGCACAGTAGGTAGACCACTTAGATACCCCGCACAAAGCTGTTCCGAACTCTCAGGAGAGTCGCTGAACCTTTAACCTGCTCCTGTCATGCTTCTCCTGACATTTGAATTGCTCTCAGAAAGATAGAACATTACGGAAAAGGGTTAATTCAAGCGCATTTACTATATGAACAAAAGTCATCGAAACAGAACCATCATGGAGAACATAAAGTATGCATGTAACCCATTCATACTTACTCATTAGCCTTTCTGAGGTATGTTTAAATTGTCCTTTTCTTGCTGGCTGACACTATTTGTTTGTATGCTGTACCAATGTTGTTCCTCCCCCACATCCTTTCATATTGGCTCGAGCTTGAATAAAAATGTAAATGAAATAACAAAAGCATAGTGGTAACACTTCCAGTTAAGTCAGGGGCCACCCAAACAAAGCATTTAACAGTCTGTGTCAGCAGCACCGTGCATTAAAGGAAATAACATTTCTCTGATTTTGTTTGTTGTATCTGTCTAGGGAGGAGGAGTTTGATGAGTACTTTGAAGACATGTTTCTTTGACTGCTGCTTTCAGCGGGAACCCTGCTGAGAGAACACTTCCTTCTGCGTGCCACTGACATTAAGCATGTCTTGTTTAGAGTTGTGTGCATGTAGGTTTATTTGTTTCAGTACTTCTGCAGAAATAAACATGATGCTACCCTGTACATGTCACGAGGCTTTGATTTACTTGTCTGTCACCATCTAAGTTTCAATCCCACCACTATCACTACGAATAGTCACGGTTGCTTCAATCCATCAGTCCTCAACTTTGGAAAAATTTAATTTTCCAATACTTTGGTTTATGACTACTAGTTGCATAACAGACAGGCCTTTTTCACAGCAGACATTTTAACACGTCACAGTAGAAAAAGCACAGGTGTTGCTAATAACATTAACGATTGCTCAAAGCGAGAGCCAGCATTCACAACACCTGAAACCAAAGCAGCTAAATGGAATCCTGCCATCATTAGTTTCATTATTCACACCTGGGCTTGTCAACAACAACAACAAAATTGTGCTATGTGTTTAGTGCCAATTAGCAAAGATGAGAACATGATACACATTATACAAATTTAATATGAGCATGCTGATGTTAGAATTTAGCTCAAAAGCCCCAGTGTCTAAGGGACCTTTTTCACAGCAGACATTTTGACTTGTCAGCATGCACAATAGACCTTTTTCACAGTAGTAGGAAAAGCACAGGTGTTTTCAAAACCATTAATGATTGCTGCATTCCACTTAGGCGAGACCCTGGTATTGTGCATGCTGACTCACTGAGATGGCTTACTGGGACACTTGATGGAATTGAGCCATCGTTAAGGTTATCAATTTTAGCTGTGCTTTTCCTACTGCGACAAGTCAAAATGTCTGCTGTGAAAAAGATCCGTACCAGGGCCTCTCCTAAGTGGAATGCAGCCATCATTAATGGTTTTGAATACACGTGTGCATTTCCTACTCTGACATGTCAACATGTCTGCTGTGAAAACGGTCTAGTACAGCCTCACAGAGTTGTTTAGGAGTCCATGCAAGTTTATACTTAAATCAAGTAATTTATTCAAACTGAGGTCAACACAGATGAACAATGGAGAGGATCAGCCATGTCAGCAATGCATGGAGGTGCAAACCAAAATAAAGTAGTGCATGTAAGCTGTAGGAAGGGGCGAAACAGAGTGAACACATGGGCCAGCTTTTATAGGCTAAGGGCCCAGGTGAGCTCAATCAGCTGCCGATTGGCTGCTGAGGTTGGCCAGGACCGCCTCCAGGACAGTTGGAGGGGTGTCACACACGGCTGTATACTCTTGTTTTAATATGTTAGAATTACCTAAACTTTTAGTTCTCTCTTATGAATTGAATCTGCACTTTGGATTTGGTACATTCTCCAGAGTAGTACTCTTTCCTCTGCGAGTAAAAATTCAGTGTAATAGTAGTAACACAAAAGATTCAAGCACTCTGCTTTTGCAAGATTAGCTCAAGATATCCCTCTGGCCAAGGGCAGATTGAAGCGCTGCCTTGACTTCAACTCACATAGAAAGAAACTGCGTGAGGTTGCTGGGAGATTATAGACCTTGGTTTAAATAAATCCAATTACTTCACCTCTTACTGTCTGTCTTGTTTTAACTTCTCTGCTTTCTCAGAAGAAGTCATGTACTATGTGATTCATGGCAGTGTTTAGCTAACAGGTGGTTAAGTGTAGTAAACGGTGCACTGAGTAATAGCAGCCTGTTGTTTATGAGTGGCGGTGGGATATAGTTTGGCCCCTGGCTATACTTGTACACCTGGATGCATTTACAGTTGATCAACTGTGTTGTCAACGTGTACTCTTGTTTAAAGATTCTTGCCTTCAACAACTTTTTAAAATGTAAAGCTCCTCTTTCTGCTACATTTTAAGACTAAATACTTAAATACTCTCCTTGTATTATAAAAGAAAGTTGAATTAGCTAGTTTAAACTTCTTAAAAGTACATCTACTCTTTCTCCCTCATTGGAAATCCCGGATATATGAATATATAGCTATTTAAATCAGTTTAACTGCTTCTACACCACTGACCCCTAAAGACGCCAGGACACAGGATGCTGAAGAACATAGCCAGACAACATAGTTTCGAGCAGGGATCAGAACCAATCCACTGATCCTCTTTCCCCAGAGGCTCATCCAGCTTTGGAGCCTCTTAGATCCCTGCACGATATATGACTAAGAATGTGTGCTGTCGCAGCTAAGCCCAAGGTTCCTGAAGTTCGTTCTCTGAGTCTGTCTAACCTTCGTTAATTGTGGATAAAAAATAAAGTATCACCTACTGCATTTTCATAGAGAAAAAAGTGATTCTCTCTGTTCTTACACTTTCATAAATTCTTTTATTTGCTTACACATATTACATCTCATGACACATACATACATAGTCATCTCATACGTCAAATGATAGATTTCTAATGTCTGAAAGACAGTTGATGGGAAGTAGAAAGTATACAGTGCATTATTTGATATCTCAAAAAAGGGGGCTCATTCTTATCACTGGAGACAGAACTGGTGGTGAAACCATTCATATAAAATGTGTACAGCAGGAACGAGGAATGAGGTAAATGCATGGTCAAATAAATAAAACACATCACTTAAACAGTAAATGTGTTTGCACAGTTTTGCCTCCAGTGACCACAACAGCTCCTAACTACACCTCAAAGCAGCAGAAAAGAAGTTTCCAAGTAGTCCCAAAGCCATTTGGATAGGATTAAATGCCTTTGAGTGATGCGCTGTTGATTAGAGGAGATGACATTGTGTAACAGGAAGTTGAGGGGGTGGCAAAAAAGATGCCTGATCAGATCAAGTCCTATTCAGGTTTACATGGAGATTCACACTGACAGGACATCAAACAGCAGTTATTGCGTGATTCACTGTTGCATCAGGGAAGGAGACTTTGGCCTGTACCACCATAAAATCAATGATGCTATAGCTGCATCTGCCACATTTGAAACACAAGTCGTCTGCATATACATAGAAGGCTTTAGTAGCCTGCTTTACCTCTTCTGTAAGAAGGGTATTTAAAGTCTAATCGGTGTGGATCTCAAACGCTGGCTGGCAATCAGATCAAATCCTATCCAATCTTCTTACAAGAGAGGTGATCTACTGTTCCCTGTTTGACTGACTGTGACTCCTTACAAGAAGCAAAGGTTGCTTTTACTGTACATCCTTCAAATCAATTATTAGTTATTTTTAAGTTTACACAATTTACATTTTACAATTTCTATGTAATATACTATATACATGTAAAATCATGCATGTTTAAAAGACGTTTTTGAATCGATATGGAATTGTAAATTTGCTCTAAACACTGGTGTAAATACAATGCATGTTACTTTTTTTTAATTTAGTTATTTTTCCAGGTCGTTGGACACAAGGACAACAGCTTACAGGTGTTTTTCAAAGCTGACAATAAAGTTGCACAAATTCAACACATTTTCTCGATGCCTGCATGTGATTTTAGCGTGCATTTGTTCACAGTTCCCGAACGCCCAAGCTCGTCTCAAACTCTCCATCCGTGAAGACTGTTTTAAGTACAAAATTGTCAGATGAAAAATTCCAAAAAAATATTTCTATATAGATAGATTGCATATTAAAATAAATATACCCTCACACAACTCATCAGCGCCTTTTGAGGTAAGGGACATCAGCCCTTGTTGATTGCACGCTGTCACACGCTGCATCTGAGTTTCAAAGAGTTGTCATACAGCATTAACAGACCCTTCAGATCGCAGATTCCTGCTCTCGTGTTCAAGAAAATAATTCCACAACTCATGCTATTTGAACTCTTAGCCAAAACAGACTTTTAACCCAATTCCTCTGATCCTTGACCCTGCCCACCCATACTCACGCATGGCCTGCCGCTGCCGCTGCCAAAACAGCAGCAGCTGAGTTGAGTGCATTGTGCACTACGTACACAACTATATATATATATACTATACTGTGTGGTTATTACTGACTGCCAAAAGGAACTGTGAGAAAACTATTGCTTTGGCATGTATACACCCCACATGCAGCACATGCTGTCACCTAGTTAAACTATTTATACTGAAGACTTGGAACATTTGCTTACAGCATCTGAGCTTATCCAACCATGGATTAAACCATACATGTCATGAGCGTTTGGATTATTGCTATGTTAAACGGAAATCTATGTTGTCCATGTATATATGTTTTTAAAGTTCATGGCTGTGTGGAAGGAGGAAGTTTCAAATGCATCACGTCTTCTGAGTCAAAAAGGCTTCTCTTGCAGTCAGAGTCCCAACATTACTTCTTCTTGTTTCTGACTCTTCGATCCTTGGAGAATAGTTAGGTGGACTGCAGACTGGACTGCAGACCAGACCTGACTACACTAGACTAAAGTAGGCTAGACTGAACCAGACCAGACCAAACAGGCCTGGACAGCCCCTAACCAGAGAGAACTACGATGGTGTAGATCAGACCGGACCAAGCTTGCCTAGTCAAGCCCCAACTAGACTAGTTGTCAGACCAGAATAGGCTAGCGTAGCCTAGATTACTCCTAACCAGACCGCATCAGTCCAGATCCAAGCATCGAAGGAATTTAGCAGATGATGCAGGTTTTTGACTTTCCGTCGCCTCCAGCTAGATAAACACAGAAATAAAAGAAATGTATTGATACAGGATTATTCTCATTTCTGAACACTTGCTCATCCATCAGGCCATTAACTGGACCAATATACATAGATTTAGATGTTTTTTTTTTTTATATACCTTTCTTGGCTTCATCTTCTTCCAGTTTCTTCTTCTGATCCTCAATGGCCTTCATCTTTGCGTTGTATACCTCAGCCTGCTCGTTCCAGTGTGCCCTGTTGTTGTTCAGACCGTCAAACATGGGCGTGATCTCTTTGTGGAACCTGGAGAACTCCTGATAAATAAAACAAAGCAAAAAAAAACACTGGATGTCAGTGAGCACATTGTGGGATGCACAGAGGGAGAAGACCTTGCAGGAAGGAAAAATGTTGGTGTTGAAAATACATGATATGCCGCAGGGACAACCACGACACTTTGATTTATATGGGTGTTCTTGTCCAAATACCATCCTGACAAACAGCTAGCTGACATTCCTCTTGGGTCCAGCTGGGTTTAACAGGTTCATCTCCATACATCCTGTTATGCACCCTAACGTGGTTGAAGCTACAACAACACCTCTGTAAAGCTAATAATAACAGTGAGAGATCATTTGATCACGTTGTAGGATATATTTATTTTTTAATTCAAGGGCATTATAAATCAAGTGTACATGCTGTTTTGTGTTCCTACAAAGTGCTCAATTAGTTTGATCTACACTTTCTGATAGTCTTATCGAAAACTGAACACAACAGGCTTTACAGATTAGTATTTACTGCACAGTCGGAGGGGAGCTTGAAAGTCAGTATTATTGCCTTGAAAATAGAAGTCACACTTTAAACTAGGGCTTTGGAGTAAGGTTAATGAATCAGTTTAGTTACTTTTGTAGTGCTCATGCTCTCTGAAAGTCTCAAAATCGTAAATTGAACTAAATCACAAAACAAGTCATGGGCAGAATATGTTTTTGTATGGTGCTTTGCTGGAAATCAAAATGAAATAGAAGCGGGATTAAATCGGTACACGCCTCTTAGACTGTGACTGTGTTTCAATTCCAGCAGTTACAGATGAACTGTTGCTACACAGAGCACAGGCCAGACTCTTTTACTCTTTTTAATGTTTGAGATCCATCTTGAAACTATCACCCTCATTTCATCAATTATAAAAATTATACTGCTCTGCTATGCAGTGTGAAACCGGTTCATTACCTTGTACACAAATGAGCACACAAAGTCGATGAAACCACACTGCATCTTGGGTAGTTGTTCGGCACAGTTTCTGTCCATCATGGGCTGAGAGAGACAGAGAGGAGAGTTTCAGATGAAAAACAATCCTGAGAAATCTATAAAAAAGAAAAGAAAAGAAAATTGAGGCACAAGAGGGGTATGACCCTTACAATTGGTTGTTGGTCCAAAACAGATCTCTCCAAATCTCCCTGTTCCCAGAATTCAGCAGCGACCATCAGAGCCACCTGGACAGAAACAGACAAGAGGAACAAATAATGATACAGGGGAATAATAGACAAAGGGAGGAAAGTGGCGAATAAGTGGCAAAAAATATAGTAAACACATTTCACTCTCAGGACATTCTTTCATCTTGTAGGGGTTATTTTCAACATGTGTTCATGGACAAATGCTTTTTAGCATTTGATCTCAAGAAACATCAAACACTGTAATACAAGCGGCCTATGGAAGTCAGCTTGTTTTTGTTGTCATGGCTTTATACTTTCCTATTTTATATTCTAAGTAAAATAACTGCTGCCCTATATATATTTTTTTTCTTTTGGATGTAATACATCTGAAAATGACAAGCTGAATAACCAGATCAGAGACTGAGGACAGGGAAGATAACAATGCAATGTGTAGAACTCAATCAGTTGATTTTAACACAACAAACTGTCAAACTCTTTTTGAATCAGCCTGTGTGAAGGCTGTGAAGGCCACCCACCTTGCTCTGTACTTCCCAGGGTTTGGTGATAGCTGACAAGTCACAACCTGTCATCATCATGGCCCTGGAGGTGAGAGACAGACAGACAATCAGGGAGGACAAGACAACACCCTGCTACTGATGATGCAACGGTCCGTTGTTTCAGAAATCTTCTCACAAACACATTTCAGGGTGAACTCAACAGAATGTAGCTGTATTATCTTGGGCTTGAATCAGTTTACATACATCACGATTTCCTTCCTGACGGGGTTGTTGGAAATATATTCAATGGCCTGCTTTTCTTCTGGCATCGGCTCTGTGGCATTCACGATGTTTTGGAACATGGTTCTCTTTCTGTGTGATGAGATGGCAGACAGTCAGACTAACTGAACTAAACAAATGATGCAAATTGAATCCAGAAAACCTGCTGAAGACAAACAGCTTTAAGCAACATCAGCTATAGTCAGACAGTCTGTGGCTGTAGCATTGGGAGCAGTCAGAGTATTTCAGAGAACCTACTTGAAGTAAAGGGCCAGATCAGTGGCGATGATGCAGACATCAAACAAGTGCTGCACATGCTCAAACTGACGCTTCTGGAGGTTGCAGAAGATGTTCAGCGCCTGCAAGAGATGACAAAGAGTGGTCAAAATGTGTGTTCTTACATTTACGTCAGATTTTATTGTATTGTCCAGTAACGTGTCATACCTCTTCACCCATTAACGTCTTGCTGTACTCCAAATGGTGTCTCTCCATGATGGAAGAGCCATGAAGTTTAGCTAGAGGATGTGCACTCCTGCAGAAAAAAAAAGCAAATAATGGCACAATATATTTACACAGGTTTACACACGCACACATGCACGCACGTCCTCCACACACACAATAACATATTTTGACTTGCTTTGTCTGGTAGAGGTTGTTGGTCCCTCTGTGGTCAATATCGTGGCAGAAAGCAGCAGCTACCATGGCAAAGGCATCTAGATCGGAGTAGTACTTCCTCAGCTTCCCTGTCTGTAGGCGGAGGACACAAATCATGGATTATTATGTCTGGCTGAGTGGTATAGATTGCCATAGTCTCATTTGTAGCACATTTAAATCTAGAAACTGCAAAATATTGGGCACCTTCAAATACTAATTTTAATTCTCTGTGAGGCTCTCATTTCAATATACTTAATGTGAACATTTTACCTGCATTGGTACGATTCTCAATTAAGTTTTATGATGAAATAAAGCATGTTATAAGCCTATATAGGTGGTTCAAACATTCTTGTAAAACATAGCGCTCTGTTAACCTGTCACCACATGTGCTGTTGCTGTAGTGTAAAAAGGTATTAGCATATCCGGCTATCTACAAAAAAAAAAACAGACAGTTATGAAGTGGTGAAGTTACCTGCAGCAGGCAGAACATGGTGTGGCCTACGTTGAAGCCGTGCCTCCAGTTGTGGTAGGTGATGGAACGGTAACCCTTCCTCACGGTGTACATCCACCTGGTCAATGTCTGGGAGGGAGAGAGGGAGGTTATGACTCAGATAACAAGGTGAGAGAAAAAGAGACAGTGAAACAGATGGAAAATGTAATCATTTTAGAGGGCTTTCGGATGAGATGTGGCCATGACTCAAGCATCACTCAGTTTCGTAGCTACAGCATCACACCTAGTTCTCTCTTCCCAGCAAAATTCATATGACTCATATGCCCCGCCAGAGAGCATTAAGAGCATCCTGTTAGGGCAGACAAATCAAAGTCAGTGTCTGACTACGTGACTCACATCTGGAGGAACTTTAAACTTTTCAACAACTCCGAGCTCAAAGAACATGCGAATGCCAGCTTTGATGAGGTCGAACTCTGATACGGGGAAGTCACTGAAGGAGAACAGGTACAGATTCTCTCCGTTGACGTTGTCAGCTGGCGGGCAGGTTGCTCTCTGAACAAAAACACAACACAATTCACTCAGAAGACATCCATGAATCATTCAATACTACAGACGATTAGTCTCAAGGTAGGTAAACGTAGAGAAAATGATTAACATTTTCCAATGAAAATTAAATTATGCTCTCTAAAAATCCACTCTCAAAATCCAAAATAATGCAGCTATTAAATGAAATAAGTGTGTATGAAGATACAAATTCATACAAACATTTATGCTTTGATAAGTAAGTAATTGATAATGTCCTGAAGGTTTAAACAAAACATACCAACAGTTTGTACATTTCTTTCGGGTCGCAGTCTTCGGGGTCTGCGTCAAACTTGTCTTTGGTGTTCTGGTTATAAAAGAGAGAACAACGAGTTATAATTTACATTGAAACCATGAACATGCTGCCATCACCTACAGAAAAGAACAGCCTGAATTCGTAGATTGGCGACAAAAAGCAGAAAACATCAGGTTATCAAAGTGCTCCAAGCAGTAACTGTTGTTGCATTGTCTCCACCAGACCTTTTCTTAGCCATCTTATAGCTGCTATCGGATGACTGCTACTCAAAAAGCTATTCATGGCGCATTAACATTTAACTGCTTTTAATTTCAGTTTGAGTGGCCTCTTGATCTAATGCAAACAAAGGTAGGCTTCTGGAAGGAAAATGTGGAGCAAAGTCAGGTTGATACGTACCAGAATGGACTGCAGCTCATCTGTGGTGCACTTGGTCTGGTACATGAGCATCTCCTGGGCGATTTCTCTCCTGTACTCCACACGGTTCAGCCTGTCATAGGTGTCGCAGACCAGCACTGACCAACCCAAGAACTGAGTTAGGGCCTGGCACAAACAACGAGAGGGAGAAGGAATGAGAGAAAAGAAAAAGCAACTTAGCCACGCCCCCTTGTATCACCCTGACCTACTTCTAATTATTGTTATTACCTCATTAACTTAGCAAATGAATGTGACAACTATTTCTATATGTTTTTATTCACTTAGCTGACACTACAGCAAACTCCATATCTCAAAGAATGCATCGACACAGACGACAACATTATATCCCAAATGAGACATGGTATATGATGGAGACAGCTAGAAAAAAACAGAGAGAGAGAATGCATGGTGCTGACCTCAGTGATCTGTTCATCGTGTTCATCAAATGGCTTGCCATCTTTCCGGTTGAAGAAGGTGGCGATGCCCACAATTTCTTCCTTCTTGTTGACAATGGGCAGCGACAAGACGTTCTTGATGACAAAACCTGTGTCATCCACAGGCTCTTTCTGAAAGACATTGAAATTAAATATTGAAACCATGTAATCAGTTGTAATACTGCGTCTCCATTCTTCCTGAATACGGGCATCAAAAAAGGTATGGTATCAAAATCTGCATATTAGACAGGATATACTGGTGTGTATTGTGTGTGTCCTTTTGTGGATGGACAGTAAAGGTCCTCACCTGGAACGTGAAAAAATCATCTGCAGCCACGTTCATCATGTTGCAGATCTGCAGGCAGACACATTAAAAAAGTTAAAGTCCGGCGCTTTGCTATGAGTATTCATTACTTTGTCAATATTACTCACTTACTTTCACTACATTCTTATGTTACTACATTAGATGTGGATATGTCTCTGTGACCCATCCATAAGTCAGCTCTCCTCTGTCTTTATGCTTTCATAATTGTAGTGATTATCATAATGAACTGCCCTGCAGCATTGGTAAGAGACTTACAAAGCCATTCTCTGCAACGTAGGTCGGTAGGCCGCTAACTAGAGCCCAGTGATCTGCAGGTGGACCACTGAAAAAGCGTGAAAGAGAGAAACATACTGAGTTGTGGGAGATGGAGTGAGCTAGTTATTCTCTGAGAAGAAAGTTAAACAGTTCTGACTCTCATTATGCATTATGTTGCCTCTACAGAAACCATACCCGAAAAACATTCATCAGAACCCTCTAGAATTGTCTGTGGTAAAGCATGCATGTTTCACGCCTTCATTTGTGCGAGATCAGACTCTTACTAAAACTAGGTCAGGACTTTTATTTACAATGCGCTTAAATTTTTTAGGCTGTATTTTGCAATGGGTTGTATTAGAATGAGGGGATTTGTAGCTACTGCTGCTCACGGTATGACTTTGATTTCTTCTTTGCCTTCCAGGAGGTAGTCAATGATCTTGTAAAAGATGATTTCCTGTATAAAAAAGCAGAAGCCGGTTAGAAAACGATTGATTCATCTTTTAACTACGTCAGACAATAGAAAAGTTAAAGTGAGTAGGATTTAGAGTACTACACGTCACAAAAATGGAATTAACATGGAGAAAAATAAGTTTGTTACCCTGCCGTCTGGTGTTTTTGGTCCTTTATAGGGTTCCACATCTCCCAGTTTCACTGGCCATTCATCATAGAATTCCTGCAGGAAAAAAATAGACAATAAAAGTTATTGTTATGCCGGTAGCCATGAATGCTACCTATTCAATCCAGTGTGTAAAAGTGAATCTATTACGAAAGACCAACCTTCTCTTTGGTCATGTCCAGCAGGCCCACTGAGTATCGTTCACAATTTAGATAGATCCTTACAGTGTAGAGCGCTTTGTGAAACTGTCTCTCAATGTCTGTCAACTCCTCAAAAACTTTACTGGCCGACCACAGCAGCACCTATAAAGGGGGGAAATAGCGCTGAATGGGGCTGATTTAATGTTTAGCTATGGCATATAGTATGAGCTCGGTTCAGTGCACTGGAAATAACAGGTAGGCTAACTAACAGGGGACAGAGTATTCATCAATGCCTCATGATGGGAGGTTCAGTTTACCTGACTCCTTCTGGACTCCACATTGAACATGTAGTTTGTGTAATGCTGCAGGGCGATGACTTGGGCAAAGTTCATGTACTTGTGGAAGAGCTAAGGACCAAATGAGATTAAAGGTTTTATCAATACACAACAGCAGGTTTAAGACTGTGGCAGATGTGAACTTTTTTAAGTACGGATCCATGTTCATGTCCATGTTCCATCCCTAGCAAAGTTTTGATGGGTGTATAAAATATGTATCCTAAGAATGAAATTTAGATATTGAATTTACAATATTGACATTTTTGTTTACATTTTAGATAATATGTGAGAGAAAGAAGTAGATCAGACATTATAATGCATCTTAGCAGTTTAAGCATTTGCCCTGTGCATCATTTCTGCCATGTCCTCTCCTTACATCTCTTTACTCTCTTTTTATCAGTTCCTGTAAATCACCATTATAACCTCAGAAGTCACATCATGAACACAATTCCAATCTGACCCAGTCGATTATCAGAATCAGAAAAGCTTTATTGCCAAGTATGTTTACACACACGAGTGATGTGTCTTGGTATCGTAGGTACAGGTCACATTAAAGCAACATGCACAAACACACCGAGTCGCCATATGCGGCGCCATCTAAATTAATCTAATTTAAGGAACTGTGCCTTCGTGTGAGTTTACTGCATCTGAATAATAAGACACAGCAGTGAATGTTCTTTGATATAGACTATAGAGATAACCTATGCCCAGCATTAAATCAGTATGCCTTCATTAAAGTTGAATGTTCAAAAGCAACCAAATCAAGTCAGTCAGGTCTGATTGGCTCCCACTGATATAACTGGAGTGTTTTACACCCTACTGAGATGTAATTACAGAAATAATCTTTATTAAGTTGCTAATTTTAAATGGCAGAGCACAGGCTTTTTAAAGTAGCACACAAGCAACTATGGCGTGAATTGTAGCTGCTACTTCTTAAGCCAAAGGCAACCTAATTATAATAATATTCAATGGTCATGTTCAAGTTCAATTTATGAATGAGTGTGAAAAATACAACCCTGTTCTAGCTTACTCAGTAACTCAGTATGGATAAAAGTGAATGTGCATGTGTAAGTGTGTATTCTTACAAGCACATCCTGATCAGTGAACGCATCAGCTCCTATTTTGTTTAGTGCCATGCAGACTCCAAGGCACTCTTTGTCAGCAACCAGAGGGAAAGTGAGCATGCATTTAGTCTTGTATCCAGTCTGTTTGTCCACAAAGTCACAGAACTTTTGATTCTGTATCGGGCGGGAAAAAAAGAATGCATATCAGGTACAACAACACATTCACAATCACACTGTTCATTTCATTCTATGCAGTTCAGTGTTGTTTTCACATGCTCCTTAATTGCCTGAAAGATTCATAATGTATCTAACATTGACTTTTTTTTTTTTCCAAATAGAGGGCAGCATGCTGTCTGATCTTACTTTTAAATAAATAAACTGTGTTGGCTGTTTATTCAGTAATCCATATTCTTTTATTGGCTACACTTTGCAGCAGAAGACATGTATGCTTTATTCCAATTTGTCAATGGACAAGGACAAGATGGGTCAGTATAGCATAATATTCTTCAGCTGACTATTTTAATTATCAAACGAATGAATGGTGGAAAAAATGGTGCGGGTAGGCGCGGACACACTACAATAATCATAAAACATAATTCTGATATCTGCTGAGTTTTCTTAAGTCTTGTTGCATGCTTAAACTGACGCTATTAAATAAGTCATATAATATATATGAAATCATAAAAATGTCCCTCCATGTTTCATCACTAATTTTGAGTTGTCTATTATTCTATCTTATATATTTCAATATCAATATTTGAAGCTATTTTAATTTAACTTAATGTCAAAGCAACACTAACAAGGACCTCGTCGTGTATGTTAGGCTATAAATAAATTATAGGTCGACCAAACTGAAAAATGATGTCGATTTTAACAGATCCACAGTGAATAGAAACAAGTGTGGTGGTAATGTATTAATCTGTCCCAAATGTGGGAATCTGATGCTGTGCGGATTCAGAAAAACTTGATGATTTGTGTAACCTCCACAAATGCCCTTCAGGTAACAAAATCAAGATTATAAAAAAAAAATATGGTTTAGACCCACCAATGATATAGAGACAATTTTCACTAACATTATCACAAAAACAAGGACACATCTCTATCATTTTTGACAGCTTAGTCACGCAAGCGAAACTGTCTTGCAGAGCGCGCGCACTACAGCGCGCGGATACTTCATCAGGCTACTTCTCACCTTTGAGACGTCAGGAACGTTTTGTGGCTTTTTGGAATGTGCAGTGAAACCGACGACACCCATATCGAGAGGGAACACAATTTCAGCCTGCGGATGAACCCTGTTCACCTCGTATTTGGATGTTGGAGTCACGTCAAAGAGGCAAGAGGCGAGCTCAGGTATTCCGTTTCTCGCCCTGCATGCGTAAAAACTGACCCGGTCGGCCTGTAAGATCAGGGCAACTCTCTGAAACACTTTGTGAAGGGACTCCTCCATCTCTCCCTGTTTCTGCAACTCCTGGACCAGCTCGAAGATGATGGCAGATTCTTGCACAGAGTTAACATCCTTGAAGGAAGCGGTGTCTTTGACGTCAACAGTTGCAGAAAAGGCGGCGGTCAGCGCTTCGGCGCGCAACTTCTTATCAAAGTATTCTTTGGCGAACTGCGGGTTGTTCTCCAGGTATTTCTCCACGCTATCCTTGTCTGCCATTTTGAACTCGAGTAGTGCTGTATCCCCGTCCTCTTTTCACCTGCAGCACGGCTATGTAAAAATGGAGAGGGAAGCTGTGCTGTGGCCTACAGGGTTGGGTGGATCAGTAGCATTCTCCTCCACGGTCCCCGAGGGAGTAACTGACACAACCCCCGTGTCCACCGACAGACTGGGAATAGGAATAGGACAGGAGTGAGGTTTAGAGGCTGAAAGGATCAAAGTGACCGCTAATTCATGTGACGTCATGACATTAAAACCTCTGCTCTAAGCGTCCTTAACCCGCAAATCCCAACGCTGATCATTATATATATCGGGCAACACAGGAGAGAGGGAGACTGTTGTCAGGGTTGGATGCACGGGCTACACCAGGAGGATGGAGAGGTAAAGACCAAAGACTAACAGCTATCCTAAAGTGTAATCCCAACGATGAATAATTACACAATTTGTGCAAGCAGAAGCCATTTTATCAGGTTTCCTTGCAAACCTCCTAGTGGGCCAACCCTGCATTGGGTACCGCTGTTGCTACAGAGGAGGAAGAGCCTGAATACTGTCAGCCACTGGCAGCGATCGTGTTCAGAGCTGTAATGGTAATGGTAAATGTGTGGAGTCTGACTGTGTGCTCCAATTAAGTCACCATCATCATGGAGGTATCAGTCCTAGAACTGGAAATTGGCCAATTACTGGGACTTGGTCGTCTGGGAACAAGGCCTTAAACAAAGATGGCTGGCTATTATTAACTGAGTGCTCTGTCTGGTTAGATGCTGGCAGGTTGGCAAGACAAGGAGTTCCCCACTATTTTTTGCCTGGGGATTAAGGCAAGCTTAGGAGAGGGAGAACAAGCAAGGGAGAACTATAAAACGTGTGTGTGGATGTGAGACATTGTGGAAGTGAATAAGAGCAGCCAATTTCACAGTGGGAAAAACTGTATTAGTGTGCAAGAGAAGAAAGACAGCCAGACAGACAGGCAAGACAAATGTAGTGATGAGAATAATTACATATTTCTGATGCCATTATCTGATTCTAATTGCAGTATTTTGATTTCTAACTTAATGGAATAAGTTATGACTTTTTAAAGGTTTTTTTGTGCTGTTGTTGACATTGGGTGATTTTTGGTACCTAAATTGAGACTATGTAACAGCGGCCAAGTAGCAGGATTTCTTTACATTTTAGTTACAGTATATTACAGAAATGCTGACCCCATCTATGATATGAGCCTGTTCGCAACCTTAGATCCTTGGGCGGTGCCCTTCTAACCGTTCCAAAGTCAAGGCCTAAAAACAGTTGGGCCTTCTCCGCCAGGGCAGTTCGGCTTTGGAACAACCTGCCCGAGGAGATAATGTTTTCTGAATCAGTAACTTCTTTTAAACTTCTTTCACTTTTTACCCTATCATCATCATTAATTTCATTTTATTTATTCATTTTAGATTTGAACTCTCGTTTAAAGGTGACCCATCTCAGTGTTTCTTTTAGGATTTTTTTTTAGCATTGGGGGCAGGTCCGAATCTCCCCCCCCCCCCTTCCAATTAAACGGAACTGACACTTTGCTGCAACAAAAGTTACTATATAGGCCAACTTTGACCTTGACATATAGGCTAAGCATTCCAGAAGCAGCCCACTATTAATTACATTATCTTAATGCAGTGTAACTACTTCAGCATGTACTGTAAATAATGCACTCTAACAATGCAGCCCCATTTCTGATACCGTGGGGGGCAGAAATGTTGCCGTGAGGGGCCGCCACGGTAAAATCAACATAGAGGAAACACTGCATCTTCTATTTTCACTATTAAAATGATGTGTGTGTATATATATATATATATATATATATATATATATATATATATATATATATATATATATATATATATATATATGTGTATTGATTTGTATGTGCTTTTGTTTCTTCTATCAAAACTATTGTTTTTAAAAGTGCTATACAAATAAAATGTATAATTATTATATTATAAATATTAAGCCAGTTGCTCAGTCATCACAAACACACAGAAGTGTGTGTGGCGGTGTCTGTATTTGCAGAGACCCTGCCCTCTGCCTGTATTTTCTCATTTTGTTGTGTTCAGGATGTTTCTGGGTGTCAACCTCTATAAAAACGTAGCAATCAGGTGCCATATCGTAAGCACACATCCAAGTAGAAGCTACGATAATGGCAGACACAGGGCCGAAATAAATGCAAGTATAGCGAGCCGAAACGCCAAGGGGACAAAGCTCGTTCCGAGATGAGAGTGAATCTGGGGTTGGCTTTAACCCTATGGCGAGGATGGGCCAAATTTGAATATTGTGTTTACAAAGCGCAACAAATAAATTCTACTCATTCTGCCTTTGAAGACACCAATGGTCGACCTGACTGAGAGCGAATGATAAATGCAGGACCTCCGGACTAAAGAACTCTTTCTTTCCTGCTGCTATCAGACTCCTAAACAGCGGATAGGAGTTTATACTCACAACTAGAGATGTTCCGATACCAGTATCGGTTCCGATACTACCTAAAACGCTGGTATCGGTATCGGGAAGTACTGGAGTTTATGCACCGATCCGATACCACGTAATAAAGCCCTAAAGAAAATCTACGTTAAAGTAGATTATTTATGTTCTTTTTCCGTTATAACTGACTGTCAAACTGGACAATAAAAGAAAGTTCTGTGGCGTTCATTGTTTGTGTTTGTTCATGTTTCAAAAAGATAGAAATAATATCACACCCATACAGGGATAATAGTATACAGCTGTTAAAACATAATAAAATATATGACACACTGGTATCGGATCGGTACTCGGTATCGGGCGATACACAAGTTTAGGTATCGGAATTGGTATCGGGAAGCAAAAAATGGTATCGCGCCATCTCTACTTACAACTGTACTCAACTGTTTACATTTCTCTAGTTTGCACATTCTTAACTTGCACTGTTTACTGTTATTATTATTATAATTGTTGCTTTATTTTTCACATGCTGCCTTTTAAAATTGTTTTATTTTGTATATTTGTAGTATATATTGTAGATTTTACATTGTTTGAATAAAATTATTGTACAGGGAAACATGTTTTCTTACTGTGCATATGACAATAAAACTTTGAACTTGAACTTATAGTTCTAAAGTTTGCTAGCATTAGCTAACATTAGCCACCATATGCATAACCTACTGGTCATACCCTACCACATAAGGCTGTATCACCTAAACACTGAGCTTATGAAATAAAATATTAATTTATAAGAGGAACTATGTGATATTGCTTGTTGCATAGCCTTAATTTGGACAATGGATGAACATTTCCCAAACTTAAACCTTATTTATAGTACAAGCCCAAAAGCAGTGTATTTAGCAATAAGGTCTTTGGCCCAGTCCCACATTTGAAGGGGGAACTTTTGGGATATGGAGTTACTTAAGTTTCACACCCCATCCACATGAAAAACTGACTCCTACTTAAAGCATGACATGTACCACTATACAGCCCACAATGTGAAAAGCATGCACAACCTGGCAGTGTAACGTATAGAGTTTCTTGGCCAACCTTCATGATTATGAAACATTGCCTCTGGCCAAATTCCAGCTGCTATGATTTCTGCTGAAAATGAGTGATTGTGCTGTTTTCCACTAGCTGGGGCTTTGGTTATGCAACCTGCAGATGTTTGGCTGTGCTTTTTTTATTCAACAAAGTCCTCAGAGGACTTGCTACATGAGCTCAGTGCATAATAACAGCATCAATTTATATTGCCATAGCAGATTTAAGTCAGATGAAATACAGACCTGTGTTAGAGAGTAGTTACCATATTTCTCTTAACTTGCATGTACTGTAAATGATGATTCAACTGTGCAAACCTGGAACAGCAGAATCAAACAAGTCAGAAAACTGGTTGTTAAACCATGGTCTTCTTGGGAAAACAGCATGTTTTTATTTTTTGAAAATAAAGAAGTTCTTGTACACATGAGATAACATCATTATGGGAGCCATTTGCTTTAGCTGGCTGGGCTCTCTCGCTTTTTTTTGTACACACTTACAGAAGTACACAAATGTGTTTGTGCACAAGCCTTTTTATCTAACTTGCATATTATACCTTTGTCATTGACTGGTGTTTGAAACTCTAGACTTTGTGCTTAGAGAATATGTGATTATCTCTCTTTCACATTGATTATTTACTGTTTAAAATGGACTTGAGCACTCTGTCGTCCATTTGTACAAACACAGTGCTGGCCGATATCAAAGAGCCCCTTGACAGCATAAAATCCTTAAACGATTTTAAAGGTTATGTTAAAACCATAGAACATGAGTCCATCCACCAGTGCAAATGTTTTAACTAATGGTACTTTTATTTAATTGAAATAAGATGTCTTTGCCTCTTTTGTGATTGTTTTGTGATTGTAAATTGTTTTTATATGTAACAAACTTGTTCTGTTATCTTGGCCAGGTCTCTCTTGAAAAAGAGATTTTATATCTCAATGAGACTAACCTGGTTAAATAAAGGTTAAATAAAAAAAATAATCAAGTCAACAGTTGATGCAATCATATGGTGGATGCTGCCAGGAAGCATTAACACCTACTGAAAAGTTATTTTTTTGGTAAATAAGAAGGGAGAAAGGTCTGGAACATGCATTTAGTGCAATCCCATTTTCTTCACACAAAAAGGGGGTTTCAGTTGACGTATGCAAAAAAACATTTCACTTAGATTTATGATGTTTAAGTGTAGTTTTATGCCTATGGGTGTGTATACCTTGAAGCGTGAAATAAAAGTGTGTTTGTATCCACACAAGCATTGGAAAGCTTGTTCCAGATGGTCCTCTTGGCTTTGCTAGCGGTTGCTTTCATAAGACCAAGAAAGCCTCAGCAGTTCTGACAGTTTTGGGGGTGGGGTACAGAGGGGTGGTGAGCCAAATGTGCAAAACACACAAATCAGTAGGACTGGGGCCTGCAATTACGTAAATGTTTGTCCAATGGAAGGCCTGCTAGTTGTGGGGAGAGCAGGGGAGGTTCAGATCTCCACAAGTCATTGTGCAATACTAGCCAACTCTATATATAAGGCCACAACTATGACAAAAAAACAGAGGATTTCTGTGAGCTCTCCACTTCATTTCATTCGGTAAACAGGTATGCATTGACAATGGACTTGTTTTTTAGCTTTTTATTTTAAAGTAAATGATTGGTGCTTTTCCAAAATATCTGTTATTTAAGCTATCTTGATTCCTTTATTTAAAGTGTTTTTGGTGGTGGTAGAATGCTGCGGTACGTTGTGGCCCTCTGTCTGCTGGCTTTGTCCTGGGCACAGGACTGCCAGGTGGCCAACATCCAGGTCATGCAGAACTTTGACAAGACAAGGGTGAGTTGGAAGATTTATTTATCTCTATCATCATATTTGTATCTGCTTCGTCGTATTATCTTCAGAGGTTATTTGGTTAGAGATATATTAGAATATTATTTCTGTTTAGACTTTGTGTAATATTAATTAATGATAACAATTGAGGAGTAAAGTGGACTCACACTTGGATTTCTTTCTCATAGTATGCAGGTGTTTGGTATGCCGTAGCAAAGAAGGACCCAGAGGGTTTGTTCCTACTTGACAACATTGTGGCCCAGTATACTATCACAGAAGATGGCAAAATGACTGCCAGTGCTAAGGGCAGAGTTATCATCCTCAAGTGAGTTCTGTTCTTCACTGTGAGGGCTCACTTTTCCCCCACTTGCACTGTGAATTTGTTCCGACTTCCAACATGTTTGATAGTTATATCAGTATGCTTTATCTCCTTAATTTTGCCTCAGATATTTCATAATTAATATCCATCTCTTTTTGACCACTAGCAATTGGGAAATGTGTGCCGACATGTTGGCCACCTTTGAGGAAACCCCTGATCCTGCCAAGTTCAGGATGAAGTACTGGGGAGCTGCAGCCTACCTGCAGACTGGAAGTAAGTTGTGAGACATTTAATCCTGAACACTAATAGGACCTAACTTGAAATAAATTGACAACTAATTCAAGACAACTAACGTATGACCAGACAGCGTATTATTAGACTGATATTAAATTGCAAAAATGAATCAAACCAAATGCTTACCAGGAAATGTCATTAAGTGTAACTTTGACATCACATTAAGGCTTAGTATAGTTATTTATTAATTAACTTTAATTTCATTTACTTTAAAGGAACATGCCGACTTATTGGGAATTTAGCTTATTCACCGTAACCCCCAGAGTTAGACAAGTCGATACATACCCTTCTCATCTCCGTGCATGCTGTAACGCTGTCTGACGGCTCCAGCAGCATCAGGCCAGCACAGAACATGCAGGTGAATGGTTCCAGTAATCCTACTGCTCCGAATAAGTGACAAAATAACGCCAACATGTTCCTATTTACATGTTGTGATTTATAGAGTCGCAGCGTGTACAAAAAACAACGTAACATGAGACACAGCCACCTTCTATCCCTAAACAAACCGGGAACTATATTCTCAGTTGGAAGAATATAGTACTTGGGGGGAGTGATGTGCTCGCAGCAAGGCTGTCTGAGAATATAGTTCCCGGTTTGTTTACTGTTAGAAAATGGCTGCGTCTCATGTTACGTTGTTTTTTGTACACGCTGTGACTTTATAAATCACAACATGTAAATAGGAACATGTTGGCGTTATTCTGTCACTTTTGTCACAATTGGGAGCAGTAGGCTAGTTGGAACCAGTTACCTGCAGGATCTGTGCTGGGCTAAGCTAATGCTGGAACCGTCAGACAGCATTACAACACGCACGGAGATGAGAAGGGTATGTATCGACTTGTCTTACTCTGGGGGTTACGGTGAATAAGATAAATTCCCAATAAGTCTGCGTGTTCCTTTAAGACTGAGCCACAATTTTAGACATGGCACGCAATCTCTAAAATATCACCATGATTCCAGTGCCGACCCAAAGTGTTGTGTTTTTAAGTGAACTTCAATTTTTTTGTATCAACTGTAGTATGACCCATAATGATGACCCATATGTTTGCATCAGCTGTTGACTTGGTGTCAAGGCACTCTTATCCCCCAGCACTTTGTTTGTACAACAGGCCCATAGACAGGGGGGTTCGGGTGGTTTGAAAGGACCCCATATAATGACTGCCATTATATTTGAATCCCCCCACCCCAAATTAACAATGATCTAAACCAAACCAAGGCCCTAATCTTGTTAAAAGCACCATTTCTGTAAATGTGTTAACTGGCACGCGACATGTACCAATCTAGCGACTAATGTATCAATAATCCATACAACTAACTTTATGCACTCATAGCAAAATCTGTGGGGCCAAGGACATCCAAATGAAGTATTTGACCCTCATAATTAAATAGTAAATGACGGAAAAACTGCAAAAAGGTCCACTTTTTGAAAAAAGAAAGAACCCCCCTTCCACTAGGCTGGCTACGGGCCTGTGTATATATGGTTGACAATGTGGTCAGGTTCACTGAAAATAATTAATGTGAAAGAGAGATAATCACATATTCTCTAAGCACAAAGTCTAGAGTTTCAAACACCAGTCAATGACGATGGGATGACGTGCGAGTTATAGCTAATAATCGCTTGTGTAAATATAAAAGTAAAATCTTTAAGAAATTTACCTCAACTGTAACTTAAAGAGTAGCAGTAATTGTGAACAAACACACTGCCATATACAAAACATCAAAGCACCTCTAAGACATACAGGGTGTAGTAGACGTTTTTGAAAGGATGGTTTTGGTAAAAAATCTAAACTCTCTCTCCTCCTCACACTCTCCCTCCATCTGCTCTCAGACGATGACCATTGGGTGATTGACACTGACTATGATAACTACGCCGTCCACTACTCCTGCAGACTAGTAGACTCTGACGGCACTTGCCTGGACAGCTACTCAATGATATTCTCTCGTCATCCGACCGGTCTGAGGACAGAGGACCAGCGCAACGTCCACCAGAAGAAGATGGACCTCTGCCTGCTGGGCAAATACAGACGCGTTGCACACACTGGTGAGTTCCACTAAGTCCTCATTTGTTTATGATAAAATGCACAGCAAAACAGCCTTAATATCACCAATATTATTACAGCTGTTAACATTTAGGCTTTCATCATATATTTTTTAATACATATACTGTGTTTGTTTGTTTTTTGTAGTAAGCTAAAGGTTTGTCTTCTTTCCACTGCAGGTTTCTGTGACAGCAGCTGATCTCTTGACACTCAGAAAATGTCTTTTTGAAGCACCCACCTTCGGGACAGTGTGTCTGCATGTCTTAGACTGAATCCCACTAAAGTTCTTTCTCCTCTGCTGTCTCTGTCTTTCCGCTCTGTCTATCCTAAAAGGGAATGCAGTGTGTCCTTCTTTAAAAATAAACTAAAAATGGTGACCTATAAACTGTCACATCCACATGGCTAATATTGCAAATAGAAAGAAATGATGACTGTAGCTAACAAAAAACAATTTGAATGCTTACATATTATATACGTCACATATGTACATTATTATGTCTAAATAAAATTAAAAGCTTTTTGGGTGTTATAGGTGGGCGTATCTGTCTATCTAAAATTTTTTTTTCTAGTGCCACCAGCAGGTATACGTTTTCACTCATCCAACGAAATATCTCAACATCTGCTGGAGGAATTTTGTACAGACATTCATGGTTCCCAGATGATGTATCCGAATGACTCTGGTGACGCCCTAAGCTTTTCTCTAGTGTGACCATGAGGGTGAAATTGTGGTTTAAGTGAAATGCCTCAACAACCATTGAATAGAAAATTGGTACAAATAAGACATTCATGTCTCAGGACGAATTGTAATCACTTGATTACTTAACTTTTCATGTAACGACAAATACATGCTTAATATACCTGCAAAACTAATGACATTCCTATCAACCTCAGTTGCACTTTGTATATACCGGTACACCTAATTAGCAAATGTTAGCATTCAATGAATAAGGTGAACATTATACCTGCTAAACAACAGCATGTTGGCATGCTGACATAAGCATTTAGCTCAAAGCACCACTGTGCTTATCAGCCTCACAGAGCCGATAGCATGGCAGTTTCTTTCGCGGCTCATCTTTTAGCACCACATAATCTAATGGATCACAAGGGATTACAAAAATTGACTAAATGTTTTCCACAGGAATACTTTGTTACTTTGCAGATTTATGCTGAAAATTAATTATGGAGTGGAACACAAAAATGTGTTTCATCAGCTTGATGGCAAATGGAATACACTAATGCCTAATTCTTTTAATATCAAAGTACAGTTAAGTGAACAACACAAAGCCATGACACTCTAAGCTCATCCGTTTAGTAATTGAGCAAAAGTTCAAAAGACTATTGGCCCTGAAATACATTGTGACAAAAAGTACACAAAGAACTGTCGTGTTGGAAGGAGATTTACATCTTTATTGCACACTTTTGTACAGTACAGTGCAAGGCAAAACAACTTTGGAGCACATGATTAGAATAAAACAAAGATGACAAAAAAAAAAAAAAAGAAAAACACCCACAAAAATGGACAAAAGTTGGCCTAAAACAATGTTATATAAAATCAAAACCGATCTAAAAAGATGAGTGTAGCAGTGTCTGTCTGTCGATCTTTAGTCCATCTAGTCACATTGCCAAGATAGCAGGAATAAGAGGGCAACTTAACCCCCTATCCCCCGCCGAGAGGACCTTTACTAATCCCCTTCCTTATATAGTTGAGTATTAAGAGAATTAACTCATGCAATCTCATTGCTGCCTCACAGGGCTGCCAGCTTTAAAAGTGAAGGTTGAAGTAAGCTACACTCGAACAGGGGATGTGAGTTTATGGTCTAGTTAGGTTTAGGCAAATCAAACGTTAAGGTTGGAAAAAGAAGTTTGTCATGGTTAAAGTCACATGGATCAGCATAGTTTGTCCAACTGTCTGCAACACACTAGACAGAGAAACACCACCACACTTTATAATGGAACTAGGGATTTATACCGGTAGGCAACACATTGCAAACCAGTTCATTCCACAATTATAACTATGAATGTAGTCAAGAACACAAAAACCTTAAAGAAATATTTTTCCCTATTATTTTGTCCTACAACTCAATACTGTCAAAATGGCAAACCATCGCTGCTTAGGGGTAATTTATTTTTCTTCAGAACAACGAAAATGTTACACACAAACACCAAAAGGTATGGATTACTTGAACTAGGAGTGGAGGAACAGTGTGTTTACAGCTGGTTAATCAATAGAACATACTGTATTAGGCAGGTTTGTAAACTTTCATACAATACAATGTACATCCCATGATGATACAAGAAAAGGCAATCATAAACATAGAACACTGTACAGTAATACATAATTATCTTTGCTTATATTTACGGAAAATAAAAGCTCTCATCTAAAAAGACAGTAACCTCACTTATAAAAAAAACAAAGCAAAAAAAACCACAACCCAAAAATAAATAATTTCATCACACACACAAAAATAAAATAAAATAAAAAGCTTCGTAAATAGAAAAACTGAAACATACGCAAAAAGAATGAAGCAGGAAGACCCCAGAAATAAACCTTTGGAAGGACTATGATCAGATCAATCTTTGGCCTGATTGTATTCTAAGGGCAAAAAGAACTGGACTTTTTTTTTTTTTTTTTTTTTTTTTTTTATTGTCATAATTTCATATTTAGCATGAAACAGACTTAAATAGTTTTAAGATGAAATATGCAGCATTTTAAAAATGTCCCTTCATTCCCATACATGTATCTTTTTAAAAATATGATATGCATTTACTAATAACTAAGGTATTCCAGCTGTTTGGATTTCAACCCACTCTGAGGCAAAAGATCTATTTGAATAGCTGTTCTGGAGTGAAGACAAAAAGCTTATTGCAGTGTTACAACAAACCTTGTTTAAGAAACTGCACATGCTTGGAACACAAGTATGTCCCAGTATTGAATGTATCAGAAATTTGTATCCACTGATCATTATGACAGCAGGGGCAGTATTTAAAAAAAATATCATCTTGCATGAGTACTCCGGCCACTTTGCAGTTTAATCAGCTTTTGGAAATTAAAAACCGAATGAGTTATGTAAGCAGCTTTCCAGATCAGTTTAAAAATATATATGACTCACCTTTATTGCTCACAGAAGTGCTGCGTTTGTGGAATCAGTGTATGACAGACAGTGTTTAAAATACGATGCAGCATTAAAAAAAGTATTAATCTTCCCTCAGCATTTAGTTGTGTTGCTAAACTGTGTATAAAATGAGCGGTGACGTTAAAACATCCGTTTCAGGTATTGATGCACAATGACAAAGCAAACTTGCTAAAAAAGGAACTACATGCTGTTTTCAGGTTACGTTACTGTTGACGTTCAAACAGGCCTGTGTGTGTGTTTGGAGAAATATCTTTATACTGCAAGGCTATATTCATTTTATTTTTATTTGTTATAGCGATCAATTATCTATTCAAAAAATGTTCCATGTTCTATGAAAAATTTTCTATTAAAGAAAAGATAGAAAATAAATATTTGTGTGTGCTGTAAAGTGGTTAGAAAATATGAAACCGGAATCGGCTAAAATCGGTTTCAGCAGTTCAAACTCAATAAAAAAAATCGGAAATCGGAACTGGCCTAGAATATTGTAATCGGTGCATCTCTAATTGCTTATGTTGTATGTGTGGCAGCTTTGCCATCTTGCCCTTGGGTGAGGAGGGGTCCCGATGCCCAGGCTGGGTACCACAGATCTAGACTCTCCTCCAGCTCAGGCCAGGCAGTAGTCAATATGTGCCAGGAGCTCCCGGTGGCGGCTGGTGGGGTAGGGCGCCCGACACTTTGGGCATTCCAGGAAACTCTCGTCCAGGAGGTTGGTGATTTTAGAGGGAGATGTCAGACCAGGTGGGTCGTTAATAGTAAGACGCTCAAAGTTGTTGTAAGAGCTGGGCTCTGAGAAACGGCTGTTTGGCTGTTTCTGAAACACAGAACATTAAGTTCATTTAATAGATGCTAAATGAATGGAATGCCCTCCCAAACAACCTGAGGGAACCACAGTCTATAGAGGTTTTTAAAAATAAATTAAAGACCCATTTATTTTGTATTGCTTTTTCTTAATATAATTATTGTTTTCTTGCTGTTTTTAACTGTTTTAACGTTTACTGTTTTTATCTGTGCACCTGTAGCACTTTGAGATGTGTCCTTCATGTTTAAAGTGCAATACAAATAAAATGTATTATTATTATTAGGCCCAAAGGGATACATTAAAAGTATATTCAACTCTCATCAGGGCAGAATAATACTTTTTTTTTTGCAATTCAAATACTATTACATTTTTGACATAAACCTTTCTAACTGACTGAAGTTATTATAGTATTTTTGAAAGACATAATGAGCATGTGGTTATGATCCATAGTCCAGTTACACTTACAGCAGACTCCAGTTTAGCAATCTGATCCCGGGCCTTGCGAAGCTCCTTCAGTACTTTATGTAACTGGTGCTGCATGCTCTGACGATCAATCTTCTCATTCTCGAAGTCCTTGGCAGAGAGTTGGATCTTAGGAGGGGTAGAAATAAATGAGGAGGAGTGAGCCAAGAACTCACTGTACTTTAATAAGTGCACAAGTGGGATCAGTATGGATGTCTAAAAATGACTAGAACTAGTCACTCACAATATAGTTACAACTCAAATGTGCTTCATACTATATAATAGTTCTGAGCTGATGGATTTTCCACCTATACCTTCACGGCAAACATTAAACTTGTGTCATCGCTAATTGCTGACCTCAGCGTTGGTTTCCCACCATTTGATACATATTTCTGCTTGTGTGAACTGTGACTGCAAGTTACCTGTTGCTCCAGTGCTGCAAGTCTCCTGTGTTCTTCATTTTGGCTCAGGAGAGACTTCTGCAGCATATTCACCTGTGAGGCCACATTATCAGTAAAATACATCACATTTACATCCTTTCCCATTCAAATAAATCTGGAACCAGATTTTATTTTAATATTATCAGATAGCTATTGACAGTGAAGGCGATGCGTTACCTGCAGTAGAAGTTCAGCAGATCTCTTCCTCTCCTCCTCCAATCGGATGTCCATGTTCTCCAGTTCCATTCTCATCCTGTCTGACCGCTCAGACAACGCCTTTCTCTCTTCACACACCGCATGTCTGGATGCAATGTATTTTGCAATCCACATAAATATTGGGAATAATCCGGTTCACTTCTATAGTACTTAAAAAATACTGGTTTGAAACCTATGTACTGCCGTTATTGTTAAAAACATTTATAAAAGTGATTGAGCTCTGTGTTTGTCAACCTAGCATCGTAAGGTCAGTAAAACATTTTACAATTTTTTGGCATTATGTTGCTGACTAATGAGAATTTAAGAAAGTTAATAATTAATCTCCAGTTCGGCCTTATCTAAATCATAGGTCTATGTGGCTTCTTTGCACCAGGCAGATGTTGATTTCTACAACAAGAGCAGACTATACCTGTTGCCGAGTCGCTCTGCCTGCAGCTGCATCTTGGCCTCCTCCGACTCTTTGCTCTTCTCTTCGTACTGCCTCAGAAAGGACGACAGATCGCTGCACTTGTCCTCATACCTGCTCTGCAGCGCCGACACCTCCTCCTGGAGCCTGGAGACCTGCTCCTTCTGAGACTGCAGGTCGGCCTGAGCTTTCAAGGTCTGCACAGCCGTAGAAAACCCCCCCAGCGCAAAGTTTCACAACGTTGTCTACTTTTGACCCACTTTGAGTATTTCTTTCTCCAAAACAGTGCGACAAGTGAATTATAAAGATGCCTCAATCCATGGAACGTAGAAATGTAATGGGGTTAGTGCAGTTGCATGCAGATTCCGTGCTAAGCCTTTCATAGGGAGACTGCAAGGTGCAAGCAACACGAGCCACAAAAAGTAGACTATATGAATTAATTAGACAGAACCCGGAATCCTAAGACCTGGAAATTAAATGAGTAAATAGTAATTAAATGAAATCCTATAACATGTACCTGTTCCCTCTGCGCATCGAGCTCCTGCTGGCTTCGGGTAACCTGGTCTTTTTGCCTCTCCAGGTCTCTCTGTACCCCCAACAGCAACTGCTCATAGTGGCTTTTCAGCTCAACGGCCTTTTCTGGACCTGCTGAGTTGGCAGGAGCTGGCAAAATAAGTGGCAGAGTCCGTAAGCAAATTGAGAAGCCAATCTGAAATATTCTTTGCAATAAAAACGGACTGTGTTGAGGATTTATAGAAAGTTTTGCCATTTTATAGTCAAAGCCAAACAGTCCAGAGACTGCTGTTGTTACTAATGATTTTGATTCCAGGATTATTTCCCCATCTAATCTTTTCCCATCTCCTCAAAGGATAAAAAAAAACTAAATATCTGAATCAGACTGCATATTTTCCCCTTATTTCCCCCTTTTCATGTTCCACACTGTCCGTGTCTGCATCAGAGCACAAAATTAAGCATGCGTGAAGTTCAATGTAATTACTTTCATTTACATTTCATGAACATGTGTAGTGAATAAGCGGAGAATGTGAGAAGTAGCCGATTCAATAGGACTGCACGATATGATGAAAATATGCGATAACGTTAAATATCGCGATAACGATCTTACTTGCAATAAATAAGCAGATATTAAAGTCTACTCAGTTCTGCCGCTTTCAGCATTTTGCTAAAATACAACAAAACAAATGGAAAGAAATCATTTCCAAAATTCTTTTATTGAACAAATTTATCATTGAATTGAACATATAAAAAGGAACCTCTAAGGAGTTACATTTTAAAGTGCAGTTTTCTACTGATAAAAAAAAAATGTCTTTCATGGTATGTCGCAGCCTTTCGGGTTATGTTTATTGTGCCAGTTAATATTGCTATGACGATTAAAAAAAAATAAAAAAGCGATAAATTGTGCATCCCTACTATTCAATTCCTCACCATGTGAAGTGGCCTCTTGTTTGGTTTGCTGCTGCTTTGCCGGGGCTAGCTGCTGCTCCAGCTCCCGCGTGCGGGCGAGGATGGACTGGACGTAAGCCTCTCTCTGCTGGTCGTACATCAGCCACTGCTGGTTCTTCTCAAGAGCCTGGTGGCGAGAAGCACAACCCGGGACTCTCACAAACTACATTCCTCGTATTTGAACATTAGACCTGTTCAATTCAAGGTCACTCCTGTATTTTTTTCTGTAGATAACCGCTTCGTTTTGTGACATGGGTTTTTAAAAATCAATAAAACTACTACGTGGCATTAAATAATCCAAATGTTTTCTTCTATCCTGGAACGTAATACCCAGTGTGTCCTTGGTTGATAGTACCTATTGATATTGACATAGAAGTGGGTGCTAGTCACTGAATGATGAACTTCAGAACAACCTTTCATTTTCCTGGCCCTGAACAGAGTGTAATTAAATGAAATACTTCAAATATATGGCACAAGATGGAGTTATTGTTTTTAGGTACAAAGCTATGGTACAAAAGCATTTTTCAATCGTGAGAAAGTATATACTTAAATTACAAACGTACAAACACAAAGTAAATCATTGAATGAACTCACATCTCTCAGTTGATCTTGTACCAATGCCAAATCGGCAGGAGGTAACTGTCCATTCTGTAGAGAGAAAAACACATTTTTGGGAAAAAACAAACAAAGTGTAAGACTAAATAAACTTATATTTTCAGTTACACTGGTTTCTAAATTAAATGGGTTGGATTAGCTTTAATTAGTAAGTCGTAATAATAATCCAAACTGTGTTATGCATCGAAAAATAATACAATATTCCACAACACAATTCAGCTACAGGCTTAAAATCACTTGTGGGTCTCCTGGTTTAAATTATTAATCTTCTTCATTTTTAATAATGCAGAAAAAACACACACACACCGGAGCAAGTGATCAATCTATGCAACGTTTTCATAGACCCAGGACACCAACCCTAGAGCCAATTCCTCGACATCCATCCCTAGAAGACCCGTCTGTCATCTCATAATTATGTCACCCTGACATAATGGTTGACATGTCTGATCCCACCCAACGCCTAAGCTCAATCAAACCCTTCGCAAACACAGTGGCCAGCTAAACGATCATCTCTGTGAGCTCTCACACATCCAGACAAGCATCATGAGCGAGTCAACTTTTTCCAGATGGATTTAAATGTGCCATAAGCTAAGCCTACTAATAGGCTTTTGTGAAACCAAGAGCCAGAGAAAGGTTTGGTCAGGGTCTGCTGGTCAGATCATTTCTAGTAATGCAGAAGGAGCTAAGGCAAGGGCTTGCAAAGTTCCCTGGAACATTGCCAAAAAGACCGAGAGATAAGGATATCAAAATAGACAATATGTTTTTAAGTACCAAGTATTCCTATCCATTTGTATACATACTCTGCATTTTAATACTTTCCGACCACGAGTCTGAAAGTAGCGACTCGAAAACCAAAGCAGGAGTAATGCAAATAATTAAAAAAAAAATTTAGATTCAAAGACAGTATTTCCAGCATTCTGGTGACCTTTATGAGGAACGGAAACAAAATCTGTATCTTCTTTGTAAAAAAAAAAAAAAAAAAAAAAAAAAAAAAACTCCTTTCTCCTTTATTCACACCTGCCTATTGTTTTGGCTCTAGCCACAACTGAAACAATAATGTGACTACAGGAACTACATTTTTGGTTACACTTTATTATTAATTAATTAATTGATTGAGTAATTGATTAAGTACTGATTTTGAAGGATGTGAAACACATCATGAAGTTTGACTGAGATCAGGACATTATACTGGAGGTATAACTTTAAATTGTGCTTCACTATGGGCCCCAAAAGCCCCAAGGTATGTGATCTGTGAGTCTTCAGCCATCCGAATATCCTGAATTACCATTTCATTTACCAGTAGCATTTGATTTGGCCACTTATGCCTCACCAGAAGCTATGGAGAATCCTGATGACCGCTCTGTGAGAGTGTAGGGAGGGCCTGCTGTGTTCAAAGCATTACAAGGGGTTGACTGGAAATCAGTGCTGATACGAAAGGAGAGTCTACAATTGTGAGGAAGTGTCAACCATAGGTGTAATATTAATCATACAATCCTACAGAGAAAGTGTCACTTGGCCAAAGTAATTGGCTAAGTGATGTGTTATTGTACAGATATCGATTGAACAAGAGAACCATGAAAAAAAAAACATTTACAAGGTTTCATTTTGTGCCATGTATTAGCTTTTCAAGGTAATGTCGGCAGCTGAGGAAAACAATCAGAGGCGTCACAGTGTCACCTAGTGGACAAAGAAATAACTGCACCTGCATTTCCAAACAAGTCTCCTTTCAATGCACTTTTACTTAAATAAAAATAAATAAATCTGTTTGCGTTGAAACTTAAAATTAACATGATTTTTCTCTTTGGTGCACTAGCTACTGATCAAAACAGGTGCCGAGATTATTTTAAAACCCAGCCAGAGGCAAATGTCATACCAATTTTGATCAAGTTATACATTTATATGTTCCTTTAAAGCACATTTCTGTTAGTCAGACGCTAGCGTTGCTGGAGCTCAAGTCAGCTGATCCCTAAACTAGAATTTGATTTGTCACAAAATATTATTGTTCAAAAAAAATATGTTGACTGCAATCAACACAATAACAAAATGAGAAAACACAAAATATCAGACGGAGGATATTAGAATGGGTGGCAGAGGACAGAGTTTTAATAATCTAAGTTTTCTCCATTCACATTTTTGTCACTCACTTCCTGTAATACAATCATTTATAATATCCTAGGGCTAGTCATCAATAACTAAAAATACTGAATAAGCACTTTAAATCATTAACGTCATGATACCGTTAGTCTTTTAAACCTGTGCCAGCAAAAGTAGTTAAGACATTTTAAAGCCAACTACAATATTAAAAGGGTACACATTACCAATAAGATAATTGGTTATGCGCAAAAAGAGAAACATTAATTGCAGTCCGAACTTTTCTAACTAATGACAACATCTAGGCCTAAAAGGTATAGGGGCTATAATTTGGTCAACCTACCACCGCCGGTGTTTCCAGGGACTGGCACCGGGCAGATACAGTGGCCAGCTGGTTTCTCAGGTTCCCCGTCTCCTGTGACAAATTCTGGAACAACACTTCTCTCTGCTCAGCCTCCTTCCTCCGCTGCTCCAGCTGGGCCTGTAGTGACGCTACCACCTGAAATACACAGCAATATAAATAAACAAACACCTTGACTAGCTTCCACAACAACCACACCAACTCTTAACCTTTGTTCATGCAGAGGCAGTTTGCCACGGATGTTTGCTCTTCTACCAAGCAATGAGGGGTGTGCAAAAAAAAAAAAAAAAAAAAAAGATTCACATTCGTATCACGATTCAAGCTCTACCGATTCATATTTTCTCTCTCTTTTTTTCGTTTAGTAATGACGTGTATACTATTGTCCTGAAATGGGTTTAGCTTGCCATTCCCATAGATGGCACTGCGTCAAATTCACATGCCTGGGCACTCTTATAATCAAAAGAAGAACGAGTGCAGCAGAAGTAGTTTAGTCGGTGCAAACAATGGCAAACCTTCACAGAAACAATTATTCACCCTGCTCCATCCTCATTGAAGGCGAGAGTTTGGGCACATTTCGGCTTTTATAACCTCGATGGGAAGACGGAACTTGATAGGAATCATGCTATATGCAGGCTTTGCAAAGTGAAAGTTAAGCATTTTGGAAACACCACAAACTTGAGAACTCACATGGTACGCCATCACCCAGAGATTAATATTAAAGACGTAGACGAACAACAACCTAAAGTACCTAACATGTCAGTTGACCAACGCACTCTTTCAATGCTCTAAACTCCCACTGAACTCTGAACGAAAACTCTTTTTATTTAACAGTTTTATTTTATACTTGAATTAAATGTATTTGAAAGCTGGCCAAAGCTTGGCATTTTGCAGTTTTTAGTTGCAAAAGTTTTTATTTTTGTATGAAGACATATAAAGTAATATCAAAAACTACATTTAATTTGTTGCGTTTCTTTTCTTTTAAATTGTATGTCTACTTCAATCACATGGGAAAAGTAACTACATTTACATACTGCGAATCATAAAAAAATAAATAAATAAAAATAAATAAATTGATATTGAATCGTATCATGACATTTTCTGAACTGTGCACCCCTAACAAGCAATAATCTGCTTCACACAGTAAAGCTGTCTGGGGCCTGTTTCACAAAACCAAGATAAGGGATTAAGCCGGGATTTCCTGGTTATCCTGGATGAATTTAGCCTTGACTCGGTTTCACGAAAGCAGAGGCACATAAATCACCATGGAGATTTATTCTGTGCAGCTAGCCTGGTCCTGACCAGGCTAACAGCCAGGATGTATTTAATCCTGGAACCTTTTCTGTTCACTCAGCAGTGGTTTAACCTATTCTTATCAGCCTGGATTAAAATACAACAGGTGCATATTGCGGTTCATTTAAGTACGGTTATTATTTAAAGTTGTGACCATTATTGTTTTTTATAATTATAAATTTGTCATTGTTACTGTTATATTGCTGTATGAAGACTGCTGTTCATAAGAAGTTTGATGAATATATTATGGCAGTTGTTGAGATAATTAGAAAAGTCTGATGACATTTCAAATGTGTTTTAAATGAAGTCTGTTACTACGGGCAATACATACAATGCTGTACATTTCTATAGTTCCCCAATACACCTTAAATTATTTTAGTTTATAATTTCTTTTTTTATTCTTTAACAATAAGGATCATGTTTGTTCTGCTTCCATGTGTATTGTATTTGGCATTCTTAGCACACAATTTGTGTTGTCCAGTAAACTGGGACTATAATTTGGGAGGATTGTACAATTTTAAGAACATATCCTAACTGTACAATCCTCCCAAATTATAGACTTAGTTCACTGGACCAGTAACTATATAGTGATGTAGACTACTGTACATTCATGTAACAACAGGGAGAGGACACCTCAATGGTTTTTGACCTTATATTTTGCCTGGGGGGAAATAACTGATGAATATACTCCGTTCCATTCATGTTTACAGTGTGCATGGAATTTATCACTTTATCATCTTTATAGTTTCTAGATTTTACAGTGCAATTTCTTCAGTGTCTTTATTTTCTATGTCCATATATACCAGGGAGCAAGGCATATAATATGTAGAGAAGGAACTCGTCCTCTATAAAAACAATAAAAAAAACGCGAGAAAAAGCGTGACATATAATAACGGACAGACTAAATGATAGTCTAAAAATATACATTTATGAACTACTGCTCTTAAATGAAACCATTCAATGTGTCACTTGCAAAAAACGAACACCTGTACACTTTGCATTAAAAGCGAGTGATGGAAGTTAATATGACTTAGGAAATTAATATTTTAGCCAATGAGAGAGAGGGAGGAACAGAGTGAAAGAGATATTTACGCTTCATATTCTAGCGTTATAGAAAATGGATCTTCATGGTAAATTTCCTGAGTAACATTATCTTCCGCTTACTTTTAAGGCAAAGAGTACAATTGTTAATTTGTGCAAATGATTAGTAGCCTAATCATTGAATGGTAGGATTATGACGGTTTGCATTCAGAGCAGTGGTCAGTTAATGTAGATATTTAGGCTTCTTACGCATTCAGTCGGTCCGTGATCGTCTGCTACGCTTTCTCTCGCTGTTTCAGTACAGCGGCCGTGTTATTTTCTTTTTATTCAAATAATGTGTTTCACGTCATCATACTTCCACAAGAAGCTGCTGCTCACTCTGTATAAAAGTATGTACAATGTGTATTCTCCATTTTGGCATCAGTAAATCTGTGATCGACCTCGCGGTCTTTTGAGGAAAGCCGTGGACGCGCATCTATCTGAATTAGTTCAGCCTGGCTCAACCTAGTTGCTCCTCCTCAGCCTGGCTTGGCCTTCGTGAAACGCACCAAACCAGGATGCACAGATTAGACTAGGTCAAGCCTCGCTTTATCAGTTATCCTGGATTTATATATTCTGCTTTTCTGAAACAGGCCCCTGCTGGCATTGCCCACTTAGCAGCTCTGGTTTAAGCACTTTTGTTGATGAAAGTTAACGAGAAAGAAGCAAGTGTGATTAAATCACATTCACGACGTCTAGGAAAACAAATAGCGGACATTCCATTTACCAGCATGCCATTTCCAAGTTTTAGCCTGACGGCATTGTGACTAGCCTAAATTAAAAAAAACGATTTCTTCAACAATAGAAGAGATTTCACAAGGATAAGCAACGGCCTCAAATAGACAGCACTGATTCCTCCAGCAGTGTCAAAAACACAGACTCACAACAGTGAAAGACAGTTGGTTTATAAATATCAAGTGAACAGCATACACACAATGTGTTAGTATGCAGTTTTTGCAGGCTGTCTAAACGTCACTTAGCTGAGCAGCTGTCAGAATAGGACAGAAGCTATTCCCCCCTCCTCCCCCCTCCCCCCCAACTGGTTTTATGGCAGCTCAGTGTGATTCTAGTATGATTCCCCCCCCCCACATTCTGACAATTGTCTACTGTCAACAATACATATGCCACCAATTCAATGCCAAAAGTGCAACCAATCTTCACAAGTTGAGGAGCACTTTCAAAGACACATCTCCTCGACCTGGGCAGAGAACTGTTGCCTCAGCATGTCCACATCTGTCTGTCTAGATGGACATATACTGTATATATATTTCTGCAGAAATGTGTCATGTGTACCTCTCCTCCTTTAGCTGCCAGATGCTGTCTTGTTGTTTCTAGTTCCTGCTCTTTAATGAGCAACTGCTGATTGTTTCTCTCTCGCAGCGTCTCAAGGGAAAGAATCCTCTAAAATAATCAACATAAGATAACATATACACATTAAAAACACAACATACAGGCAAAAGACAGGCAGGCAGACAGGCAGGCAGGCAGGGGATTCTGAAGTCAAACCTAAAATTGCTCAATACACCTTTAGAATAAATGTTTACCTCCAGCAGCTTGCTTTTTTCTGAGTCGGGTGGTTTGATGTGTCGTTTGGCCATCTCATCAATCTGTTTCCTGAGGTGAGCATTCTCCTTTCTGACTTTCTCCAGCTCTGCCTCAGCCTTGGAGCCAGAGTTGCTGGATTTGAAACCCAACCTGGTGACGATGCTCTCTTTGGCACCTTTAGATGTCATGGCTGCTTGCTTGGGTGTTGAGGAAGTAATCTGGACTTCTAAAGTAAAAACAAACAAAACACACACTTCACCTGTGTTTTTTATGTTAAATTCACCAGATGTATTGAGTTATATTGACTGAAATCAATTGGGCAATAAATAATCAAACGGAATGGAAAGTTCAAAACAGTAAACGCTTATGAAATATCCCAAGTAAACTATAAACAAATGCTGGCATACAGACGTGCTATTAAATAAACATAAATATGAAATTATGCAATCGGCTTTACAGATTACTAGTGCAAATTGATAGAAAATAAAACATTTGTCCCTAACGTTACATAACAATTACGTCATTCAATGTACATTTAAAATAAACATTAAAACGGATCTCTCAAAAATAAAACTGACAGCTCTCAAACGTTACATACGTCCTCCTAGGACCTCTTTTTGGTTGAAAGTGTTATTAAACAAACGCTACATGGCTTTAAATGCACGATGTCTATTTATGAAAACAAAGACTACCGGCAGTGATAAATAATACAACATATTTATACTTACAGATAAAGAGAACTGCAGATATCCCCTGACTAGTGCGTTTGTAACAATATGTCAATGGTAACAACGAGACCGTTTTCTAACCAAACGCTTTCGTTTCCTGAAGTTTGAATTGTAGCGCGTGGACGTCATATCCGTGACGGGCGGTGGGGTGCGTGTGTTTATTTAATCCGGAGTGTCTCGAAATATGACGCTGGGCGGTGCACTGTTAAAAATAAAGCGTTTGTTTAAAGTTTTCTCCGATGTAATTTAAAATGCTATCACATGAAACTATTTCCCATTACTTGCTATAGCTTTAATAATCTAATGAGTTAGGTAGTCGGCTTTTTCTGGTCTTTAACTGGTCTTTAACGACTCTCAAATCTATTACATACGGTGGCCGACAGGGGCAAACGCCCTGCAACTTCAGAAAACACATGCATATAGACAAAACACAAGCAAATTAAGAAAACAACTTCATTAATTTGACAACACATGCGCAGCATTCAGCAAACACGACGCAAATACACAAAACACAACCAAATACATAAATGCGATGCGAATAAAAAACGATGCAAAAAGAAAAGCACACAAACCCCGAAAACAAATGCAACAAAAAAACGCTGCATCCAGATTCCACAACGGAAGTTCCAGACATCTAGAGGGAACAGCTAATCAGCTGGATTTTCGACCCCTTTTCTGCCTTTTTATTAGAGTCGGGTATGGCTGCATAGTAAAAAGAGAACTCCTGTCTCATGCCCTTATTAATTATATAATATATTAGTAATATACAGTCTATGCTCCCGTCTCAGCCGGGAGGCTGGTGCCGTGCTTGAGCTTCGACTTTTCAAAATAAAAGCTCGCGTTTGGTCGGCTCGTCTTCCTTCGGTGTTTTGGATGTTTTTGAACTAAACAGTACGGCAATCATGCTAATGAATATAATAACTTTTTCAGCAGATGTCTTACTTACAACACAAATGAAGCAAGCAAAGCAGTTTTGTCTTTATGTGCAGGCTGGATTTATTCAGTTTGATAAATCCCACGGTAAATTGGCTGGTTAACTAAACAGGAAGGGATTATAAATAGTCTGTTTTTTGTATTTCAAGAGCGAATTGCTCCACAATATGGATACAGATTGGTCACTTATTTTGTTGTATAATCACAATATTACACTTGAGGGAGGTCTAAACTTCAGTGATGCGCTTTCGGACCTAGAAATTAAACCCTCTTCTTTAATGTGGCTTAAACAAACGTCAACGTTAAACACTGATGCAGACAGTTTTAAATGTTTTATTAGAGTTTACAGACACGTCTCTGCTGATTGAGTATCACCTAGGTTTGCTTTTCTTTTTGCATCGTTTTTAATTTTTGAGTTTGTATATTTGGTTGTGTTGTGTGTATATGCAGCGCGTTTGCTGAATGCTGCACATGTGTTGTCAAATTAATGAAGTTGTTTTCTTAATTTGCTTGTGTTTTGTCTATTTGCATGTGTTTTCTGAAGTTTCAGGGCGTTTGCACCTGTCGGCCACCGTAATTACACACCGAACTAGCCGTTGCACTGGATAAAGTGGAACACACAAAGGAGATCACTAGATGAAGCGAACACACGGAGAGCCACCCAAACTGGTTTGTTGTGTGTCTGGATCATACCACACATCATATTGACATACCATTTTACATTTACATGACATACCATCTTCTTTTGAACAATTATTTAAAGCTACATGTATAAACTTATACAGAAATAAATCCCTCTCAATCATCCCTTACTCACTAATAGGCTACTCAATCATTACCAAGAAATGTGTGACAGTGTCTGTATCTGCACAGACGCTGCCCTTTGCCTGTATTTTCTTATTTGGATGTGTATGGGACATTTCTGGGTGTCAACCTCCATCAAAACGTGACCAGGTGCCATATCGTAAGCACACATCCAAGTAGAAGCTACAGAAATGGCAGACACAGCGCCAAAAGAAATGCAAATATAGTGAGGTGAAACGCAAAGCGGACAGAGCATTCCAAAACGAGAGTGAATCTGGATTTGGCTTTCGCCCGCTGGTGAGCACCGTTACCCTCATTAAGCCAGGGAGGAGGGGCCAATGTTGAATGTTGTGTTTACAAACCCCAACCACAAATCCTACTCATTGTGCCTTTAATTATAGTCCTTCGGGTTGGCTGTGTTCATTGTCCAGCAGTAACTTAAAGCTGAGGAACAACAACATGGATCAGTATGAAGCCTTACTGCTTGGTCAAAGAGCATCCCAAGATGCATTTTGTCCTTGTACCACCAAAGCTAAAGGTATCTCCCTGGAGAGAAGCGGAGAGACGGAGACGTACTCCTTGATATGGAGCACCAAAGCTCCAGAGCCAGCTCTCACATGCTAAAACTGGTAAACTCTTCCCACCAGGTCCGTCCAGCTAGCTAATTAAAGACTGCAGGGAGACCACAGCATGACAAGCAACATGTCTCCAATTGAAATTAGCTATGCAACCTGCATGATTTATCTGGACTAAAATGTTAAGGATGTTTCTTCCTTCTCACCATCAGCTGTCAGACTCTCAGTCTGGCCCCAGGTTGTCTCACCAGGGCCATGGAGGAGCTTGGCTCATGGATCAGTCTCCTGGTGAGCTCTGTTCGCATCATCAGCAGAGCACAAGCAGCTCCAGCACTTTGTAGTAGACCTCATGCTGCCCTGCAACCGACTGGCATTGCTGTTATCACCTGGAGCTGGGTCACTTTTATCGCCTGGAGCTGGGTCACTGAATGACCTGTGAGAGGCACACTTCTTTCATGGCTTACATCAGCGCAGCACTGTACCAGCGAAACACACAATCTATCAGCCAGTGCAAGAGATTTTGTGGCCCGTATGAGAACCATAATGTATAAGCCAAATCACATGGATTAGGTCAGAGATCAGATGAACCTTTAATGAAATTGGGTTGCAGAGGGTAAATTATAGTTTCCTCCTACATTCAAAACACATAGAGGTCAGGTTTGTAGGTATTAATATGAGTATCAGTTTAAACAGGTAGTCTGTGCACAATGTCTCCCAGCCTCATGCTGGAATTGGTTACTGCCCCCTGTGACCCGAAAAAGGATTAAGTTAAGTAACGGAAAATAAGCATTCTCAGACCAACAAGTTGGAAATATTAAACATGAAAAAACTAACTAATACAAAGTAGGGATTTCAGCATTAACAGTATGTGCAAACCTGCATCAGTACTACAGCAATCATTGCAGCAAAACAAAGTGAGATTCATGATCTATTCATGTGACATTCTAATTCATTCAAATTTACAGATGTTTACAAACACTTGGAATGGGCACATCAATTAGCGTTTAACAGAAATACAGACCAGCAGCACAACATGCACCGGTGTGTCTGAACAAAAAGCATAATCATGTTGTTTTTTTTACACTTTTTTCTACACACAAATAAAAGAATGAGATGGCAGGGCTGGTTTTCTAGAAATAAAGACTTTACTGACTCCACTGACTGTGACATCAACACAACCGTGAAAGACTATCACAAGAGTTAATTTTGCCACTGAAATGCACCTACTGAACAGTCTGCCTTCCCAGACTGAAAATGAATGAGCTTGTTACATTTTGCAGTTGCACAATTCCATTAAACTGCTGACTTGTCCTGCCTGCATGAATGAGCACCCTTTACATCTCTCAGTCTTCATCAGTGTTGTTCTTCTTTGTAGTTTTTTTCTGGGAAAGCAGATGACATACTGGCTGATTATCACAGCATGAGAAATGCATAGATTGTAAATTTGACACTGTTTTATCTTAGCAGCAAATCTTAAAAAGGTCTTGAAAACCTATTTTCTTCAACAGCTTCTCTCTGTGAGTAGTGAAATTCTACATGAACACTAAGTTTTCGTTATTTCACATGAGAGACTTCTGTTTGGGATGTTGAGTTCTTCTCACCGGTTTATTATTTGCAATATGTTTCAATAAACCTGAATTTCAAATTGAATCATGTAAAAGTCTACAGCATAAAAGTGACAATCAGCTGCTGCAGCCTAATCTACACACTAACTGGAACGCATAACCTTATTATGTCAGATCTCACGCTGCTTTGGTTTTAGCTGCACACTGAAAGGCATGAAGCCAATCATAAACACCTCAACAAATATCATAACATCTGCTTTTGGCCTGTTTGTTTAACAGAATTCTCCATCTGCCATTTCAAATTGGTTGGACTTTGGACTATAACATGTTTTATTTATTTAATTTTTACATTATGCAAGATGCTGGTATCATTCTTAGCATCACTGATGGGAATAAACATTAAAAACTACAATGATGATGGAGGCATTGGCTCAAGAAACATCTGGTCTAGGGTGCACATTTAATCACAGGGATCCCAAAGATGTTCCAAATCCCTAATTAGTGTGGCAAAGGATGATGTTTTCTATACGTGAAAATGAAAATATTACCAAAAACCTATAAATCAGAACCCAATCAGTAAACATAGGATTGAATTAATCAAGCAAATCAGATCATCTCTATCTTCTGGCCTTACTACACATGAACAAGATCTGTAAATGCAATACAAACAATTAAACACTCAAACACATCCAATGTATACCAACAAAAAGCATATACAATTAAAATGTAAATGTAAAAATCAGTCAGATTGGATGTAAAAAGTCTATATAACTTCCTGTGACAGAGCTTTAGTGGATGTACCGTATACTGTATGTATGCGCTGGAGTTAGTTGTGGCAGAGACTTGTGACTAAT